>NC_061105.1:29386782-29471782 GCF_015104395.2 Macrobrachium nipponense
CAATGGTCAGGTTGAATAATATTTATGATTCAATAGACAAATTGAATACGAAAATAAGATTATATTAGCCCAGAACAATCTGTATTGCTACATTGGCGTGAATCATGGTGTGGTAATGAAGCTCATCTTTAAACATTTTCCCGATAATGGAGTAAAGATTTAAGAAGAATATTAAGAAGATAGCTGGATAGAGTGAGTAAAGATACAATACTGAAAATGATGAAAGGTCCATGTGTAGGTGAGATCATGATGAAGGGGAGATGGAGATGAGAGGACGTGTCTTTCGCACCACCCACGGGACAGTTATACTTGAGAGTGTCAACTGGGTTCATGTGGTCACTAGAAGGGTTATAAAAACTCGGACCTTCTTGGATGAGGACTGTGAAAAGGGAGGCTGCACACGGATGAAGATTTGTAGAAGTGAAAGCACAGGAAAGATATGAGCCTCGGAATTTCATAAAGGCTCTTTGCATGCCACGGCATTGATGGTGGTGATGATTTTAACGAACTACTCGTCTTCGATGAAATGAGAATGTTGAGATGGATGTCGGGGGTAACAAGGGAAGATAGGATTAGAAATGAATATATAAGAGGATCGACAAAAGTAGTTGAAATATCGAAGAAAATATAGGAAGGAATGCTTCGATGGTATGGACACCTGTTACGAAGGGAGGAACGTCATGTTGGAAGACATACGATGGAAATGGAAGTTCGGGGTAGAAGGAAGAAGGGAAGACCAAGAAAGAGATGGCGTGACTGTGTAGGGGAAGATATGGTATTGAAAGGTATAAATGAGAACGAGGCACAGGACAGAAATCGATGGAGACGACTCATTCACAATGGCGACCCCATATAAAAATGGGTTTAAGCTAGGCAGAAGAAGAAGATGAAGACTCTTCTTCGATTCTCTTCACATGGGCAAACCATCTCTGAACACAATGATTCATCTGTCCACCCTCTGTGTATATCCAGATTTCTCACCACATAAGCAACACTAACCGTGTATATCATGTACTTCAAAGACTTCTCTTTCATTCATGTCCAACATACCCATTTCGCTTCCATTGAGATTTACCTCGTAATCCCATACATTCATTTCAGCTTTCTTTCGTGGACGCTACTCGCCTGAATCATGATTCCTTCCATGCATTATCCATTCCATGGCCCACTTCGGTTTCCAACCATCATTCGTTAGATTTATTCACACCAACCGTATCTACGGTGTGGGTAAGCGTGTGCGCGGGATTGTATAAAGATAGATAAATACATGTAAACACTAAAAAAATTCTCTCTCTCTCTCTCTCTCTCTCTCTCTCTCTCTCTCTCTCTCTCTCTCTCTCTCTCAAGGAAAGAAAGAAAGAAAAAACAAAGTTGCGGTTAGTTCATTGGTTAAACAAATGACAATGTCAGGAGTTCTTGTGGGTTGTTAGCATATGCGTACGTGGGGATCCCGACGCACATTCTCTCTCTCTCTCTCTCTCTCTCTCTCTCTCTCTCTCGTGTTGCTATAAATTATGCAAATGGTCTTTCAAGCGAGGGCGCTGGCGTTAAAAGCGGCTTTCCCTGCCAAATGTTGTGTTTACGCATGACGTCACGCGTCGGTCGGACAGGTGAATTTCGGGTTGGGGTAAAAGGGTCACGCAGGAGAATGGTATTGGGGACGTAGGGCTTGGGGGGGGGGGGGGGGGGGTGAAAGAGGTCAAGGGTCTGTGGGGTTGTTCTTCTTAGCGTTCCCTTTGACGTCACGCCCCTCTCGGTCAACCACTTGGCGATCATTAGCGAATATCCTGTTACATGTTACGTGTTAGGGCAGTGACGCAAGACTAAGAGCGTTACTGGACTTGATAAGGGTCTTACCTTGACCTCTGGTTCTGAATGTTGTATTTTATTTGCTGTTTCTTTTGACAAAGTAGAGGTACTAGTCATTTATTTCCATTAAGAATTTATTATTAAAACAAATCTAGGAATTAAAAGGCAAACGGACTGGACCTCCGTAAAATTCACTTAACTTTTTATGCCCTTGAAATTGTAAGGACAGGCAGTTGTGAATTGATCATTCAGTTCCAGATGACTCGTTGACATGTATTTATTCCAGGTTTTGGGGGCAAATTGTCTCCCTCATTCAAAAGGACAGTTGAGATTCGGAGCATTGGTATGAGGTTGCAAGCCCCCTGTTACACTTTTTGCCCATAGCACTTAATTTTAGAAAATATTTCTAAAGAACAACTTCCGTTTACATGAATTATGAAATATGGCATGAGTCTACATGTCTCACGCCAACGCCTCCATGATACCTCCCCTTCTCTCCTCAGGCACGATTTCTAAAAATGATTTGGTACAAGGAATTGGGTCGTAAGCCTCACCCACCTTCCTCCTTCCCACCACCATAACACATCATTTGTAGAAGGGACGGGTCCTTAGAAAGAACCTCCCATATGCACAAATTTTGAAGTAGGGGATGAGGCTGCAAGCCTTTCCCTCTTCCCCGCCCCTTCTCACAACTTTCTTGCTACCCGTCAGACACTTGAATATATATATATATATATATATATATATATATATATATATATATATATATATATATATATATATATATATATGAATGTCTTCAAGAAAGAGTTTTCATATTTAGACCATGGAGCATGTACGTGATTGGGTGACGTAAATACGGCGTAAAATAAATGTTTATTTAAACAAGGCGTGATTCGACCTCCAGCTTACTGGGGGGTACGTGCAAGGTTTTCCCCTCCCACATAAGTTGTAAACATTATATTCTTAACTTTTCATGAAGTGGTCGCCGTAATTATTACTCATACTTAGTGCTACTTATACTAACAACAAAGAACAAATAAAAAGGACACACATTAAGCATGTTCATATATTCTCAGTTATAAGTGGAAACTCTAATAATAGAAGAGAAACAACACGGCCTAAATTCAGTACACCAAATAAAGCAAAACGAGCTAAACTCTATGGTCAAATAGAGCCTTGCTTCACCAATGAAAATTACAATGAAAAAGCTGTATTTTGTTAGGAATGATTTTTTCTGTACCGTTCAACATGTACATTATTAATTTTTTGTGTTTACATTCTAATGAATAAATCATAAATATTCTATACTAACGAAACTCCTTTTATAGACCGTTTTATGCTCTTCCATAGACCTTCTCTCTCTCTCTCTCTCTCTCTCTCTCTCTCTCTCTCTCTCTCTCTCTCTCTCTCTCTCAAAATAACAACAGCAACAAAGTATTAGTTTGTAGGCTTACTTCCCAAGTAAGCGAAAATAGTAGTTCTTCTTTAGTAGATTTACCAAAGAAGGAGCAATTTGTATCTTTAGAAAATTTACATTACACGAATTAAAAGGATTTTTTAAATGTTAATGTTTGAGACATCAACCGGAATTGGTTTATCTAATCGCTGAGAATAAAGATGGTTAGTTCTTGCTATGCTCTGAGCAGATCATGACTTTTGCATAGTTCACTAACATATTCCTTCCATTTTTCTCAGGATTTGATGGCTTGACTGTGTGGTGGTTTGCACATTTTACCTGTACCTCTCGATTGGTCTTCTTTCCCCCTGTTTTCCAAGTATTATTTCAGGTCTTGTTCCGTTAAGCTTAAAGCGAGAGTTCTTTATCCTACCAGGGGTCCCGTAGCACTCTTTCCACTTGGAACCATTAGACTCTTGGAGGCCTTGGTTTACTGCTTCGGGGATTCATTTATTTCTTTTGATTTACTTTAGAGCTTTGAAACTCTCTTCCGACTCGTCATAATTCGTGGATTGTAACCTTTCTTCTGAGAGAAGGCAGGCCTTCCCTCTATCTCTCTCTCTCTCTCTCTCTCTCTCTCTCTCTCTCTCTCTCTCTCGTTTGGACCAGGGCCAAGAAGCGTATTGGATTTAAGTTTGTTACGAATTTAAATCAGTTACACATTTTCGTGATTTTTTTTTTTTCTTAATTTATTTTTTACTATTAGTTTTTGGCTTCTTGTGGAAGCTGGTGGAACGAAGCTACTTTAGTTTTTCAATTTAAACTACACAAAATCATTTGTGAAAGCATTTCAGAGTAAATTTGTAGTAAGGTTGAAGTTTCGTACATTTTAGCGGGTAATTTCAGAAAGAAAAGCTGTTCATCGTCTCTAGTTTTACAAAAAGCCCATTAAGTAACTTCAATGTAAATAATTCCGACTCCTGAGCAAATGCGATGAGATTGATGATGATTTCCCCAGTTCGCTTTGAAACTTAATCTGTATTATGAAGAGAATTTAGTAATCAAATTTTATCCTTTGTAACAGTTTTAGCTATCTTCCTATTATTATTATTATTATTATTATTATTATCATAGTATTTCATGTGTAGATATGGCTCTTCATACCAGCCACTTTTTAGTTGCTATCAGTTGCGTATTTCTCACCATAGGCCCTAATGGCATTGTTGGGCCCAGTTCCTGGCCTTGGAACTAAATACTATCCATCCATCCATACATTAAAAATTGAGGGAACATAAAACGTAGGCCGAAGAAGAACAACCCCCTAAATTTTCGTGGTCATTCGGCAGAAGAGAGAGATGTTTATGAGCCCATAAAAATGCCCAGAATCATTGATCATTGACGAAGGCCTAATGTGCGAGACTTTGTTAACGATCTGGGTACGATTCCTGATTTTTCTGGATATTCTCGGTGATGCCGTCCATGCAGAGTGGACTTTTCTAGTATTGTTTTTAATATTCTACAGACGATAAAGAATGGCGTGAATAGTGCAGAGAAAATTCGAAATTGGCAAGAGCGTTCTTGCGCTTTTTATATGAATGGCTAGTTGCTGGTAGCATTGAGCAGTATGCTGGACTCGCATTTCCAATGCAGCCTCCACAAAAATACATTGGGTTACGTAATGTTACTTTCACGTAACGTTGTTAATTAAGAGAGAGAGAGAGAGAGAGAGAGAGAGAGAGAGAGAGAGAGAGAGAGAGAGAGAGAGAGAGACGTGCATTTTGCAACGGAGGAGTATAAACTTTACATGAAAAAACAGAACTGGATAAACAAATATATAACGATAAGATCTGGAAGCCATTACGCCGACTTGTAGCTCGTTCTTGTCTTGCGGTCGGTGGCATAATTTTCGCATTATCGTTGCCTTGTGTCGCCTTTGGTCCTCCCTGTATCACTTTGTTTTGCATGAAAAAACTCTGTGTCTGTTCGGAGAAAAACAAGGCTACTCACTGACCACATTCGTTTTGAAGTTTTCCCCTGTATTGCTGTTGCGTTTGGGTGACATGAATCTCTCTCTCTCTCTCTCTCTCTCTCTCTCTCTCTCTCTCTCTCTCTCTCTCTCTCTTCATATATCTATTTAAAAAAACGTTGAAAGGCCATTGAAAAGATTAGGGTGATCGCTGCGCTAATATTAATATTTCGTAATTCGTTTATATTTTATTTCATATTTTAAAGGCACTTTCATTGCTGTTACTTTACGGAGATTTATGTGATATATTTTCAAAATTATATCTTTAATACCATGCGTTTTAAATTCAGCTCATAGACTTGCCTTCGTCCAACCCGGTGCCAGCCTCTCTCATCATTGGAAGCGCCTCAGCGGCGTGGTTGGTATGGTATTAGCGTCCCACCTCGGTGGTCGCGGGTTCGATTCCCGGCCATTCCATTGAGGAGTGAGAGATGTGTATTTCTGGTGATAGAAGTTCACTCTTGACGTGGTTCGGAAGTCACGTAAAGCCGTTGGTCCCGTTGCTGAATAACCACTGGTTCCATGCAACGTAAAAGCACCATACAAACAAAAAACAAACAAACAAAGTCTCTCATCATTGGCCCTTATGCCAGTCTGCAGAATGAAGGCACCATGGGCCGAGACTTGGGACAGCATGCAACGTATCTGGGGTCGGATCTTGCCGACTCGACTCTCTCTTATTTTATCGTCATTCTTACCGATTTTGGTGACTTGGTGTGTATTATATCAACTGGGATAATTCCTCGATAATCTGCAGGGTCAAAGATCACCGCAAAAGAAATCTGTTGGAATCCATTTTTATTGAAGCCACGTCAACAAGGAGTTTAAATCTCCATCCTTGATTGCCCCTTGATCCTCTCCTTGTCTTGTCTCTTTTGCTTAAAGAAGACGCCGCCCAGATTATCAAACTGTAACCCCGCATCCCCTTTCATGTTTTTGTATGTAAAGGTCTGTCGACTTCTATTATATTCAGTGTGAACTTGAAAATGTAGAATAAACTTCGAACGTACTTTTTCCAAGTCCTCAGTTTTTCACTCACCTTTCTACCGAGGATTTAAGGATAAGAAGGCACGTGCAGTCATATACGAGGCAAGATAATGTAGTATGTTCTCTCATATACTATACGCATATTGATTGGGAAAAAGAAGTGTGAAGTGACCTAACTATTTACTCATGAACAAGTATATAGTAGGTTCTCAGAAAGTCTTGTGTTGAACTAGATTAAGGAAATAATAAATAGGGAAAAAAAAAACATATTTGCCAGCTTGTTTTGCCTTCCAAGTGACCTTGTCCGTTTATTTAGCCATTCACCGTGCTTATATCCATCGTTTTATAATAGCGTCAGTAAATAAACTATTCACATCGTCTTCTGCCTTAACAAAGAAAGTACCGTTTCCATTTGTCCCTTTTTACACAGTCTTATTATATTATTATTATTATTATTATTATTATTATTATTATTATTATTATTATTCACGCCGTTAGTAAGTCAGGTGTCTTGATCACCAAATATATAAGACGTGATGCTATGTATAAATAAAGGTAATGCCACGGAGGAAAATGAAAAACGAGAACTACCGATATCTTTCGGTCTTGCCTTTAGTGAAGGGTCGTTAAGACCGCAAGATCTCGGCAGTTCTCGTTTTCATTTTCCTCCGTGTCATTACCTTTATTATATATATATATATATATATATATATATATATATATATATATATATATATATATATATATATATATATACACACACTTTGACTTCACAGGGGGGTGGCGCCAGAAGGTTCGAGATATTCGGTTGTCAGCCCTGCAGTGACGACTAGCCCCATGTCCCTGTACTTGCTCCCTCCCCCCCCTTGACGCTGGCACCTATTCCCAATTGAGTTGGCCAGCAGGCGTTAGGGTGGGACCAATCAGGGTCCTTGTGAATGCGATCCCAGTGCCCTACCACAGATATTTTCGGATGGAACTGTTTTTTGCTTCTTCCTTCTCGTATAATTCTGATGCTTCGAATCCTGTTAGTGTTTTCATATTCTTGTTCTGTGTCTACCCCCAAGTGTATTCATAATATTGCTAGTCAAATAGAGGTCTTAACAAATATTAATAATTTGTAACTTTTTATTTTTTTTTCTTTGTTGATTGAAGAAGGATAATTAGGATAAAGGATGATGTGGAACAGTTTTTAGGGAAAACAGCCTTTGCTGTCTACTACAAAATGTATACAGTAATTAAACGTGAATGGGAATAGTTGCTGTGAAAATGAATATCTTGGCGAAGCGACGTCGGAGTTCCTGAGGAGTCTTGGTTTCGTTCTTATCTCGTGTCATGAGGACGTTATCTCGGAAGATTGACCTAATGCCCTGCGACATGAAATTGATAGGAATGCTACGTGAAGCCATACCATTGATAGGAAGGCCTCGTCAGCGCATCGCGTGGCACCGTTAGGTGTCATGTTTTGTGACAGCGTCATCACATCTAGAGTGTCACGGTGTGGAAACGTCAGCGCTCCTCGTGGCTCTGTTAGCCTTCGGGATGAAATTGGCGGAGCGTTTGTTGATGCTCTCCTTGTGTAAGCATCGTTATTGCTTCTTGCCAAATTGCTTCTGAAGCACCATGTAGGTCACTAAGGCGGTCTCGCTCCGGTATGCTTGGACGAGCAAAGCTGGAGATGGAGAAACCTGTGGCGTCATCATTTTCGAGGTTAATCGTACTCAGATAGCAGGTCTGCTTGTGGTTATCCGCCTCATGTCTTTGATTTTAGTGGAACTTTATTGGTACTTTTCCTTGTACAGCTGTGGGCATTTTTTGCTTGCTCTCCAATAGCTCTTTTTTGGGACATTTTTTCGCGTTTGAGCATTCTGTTTTGTTTTGCATTTTAATGGCTTTTCAAACCCATCCTAGAATTGAGGAAATTGTGGATATATTATTTGTAATAAGTCCATGTTAAAACTGGGAATGTACTTGTAAATCCAATCATGTTAAATTTGGAAATGTCTCAGTAATAGTAAATTCATCATATAACTAGGGATGTGTCAATGCTCTTGATAAGATTAAACGTTTTTTAAGCATACAAATGCCGATGCGATAGCCAGCCCAAAATCTGTTTACCTAGCCATGGCGTGCCGGATCAAAAAAGAAAATTAACAGATAAAACGAAAAATACGCAGGAAAAAAACTGGTGATAGAAGACTAGAGATATATCATTTGAACGAAGTGATATTGTAAGAATTTGGGGAAAATAGAGGAAAACAATGCATAAGCTTTACACCAGAGAAAAATGAAGGGTCAGAAACCAAGAAATATGTAGATTTTGATGGTGACTTATTGTCATTCACGAATACGACTTTGCTTAATTTCTCAGCTGCATAGGTGCATTCGTTACAGAAGTGTAAAGAAATAGATATGGAAGACATGTCAAGAAATGTTATAATTTTCTGTTGTGAGAAATAATATATTTAGTGTTCTATCATGTTGGAATCTTGGACATTTGTTTTCCCAAAATCTGTGCAAGCCGTTTGAGACGTCGTTTTTTCCTCAAGGCCTTCACTACTATAACGTTCAGAAAGTTTTTGCTACAAGGACAGACGTTGCATTTGGATTGAGAGGGGAACAGATTGCATCTTAATGATACTTTCAGTTATTTGGTTTTCCTCGTCTTCATGATTCCAAAGTTGTAAGAAGAAAACTGTTGTTAAAATAAGCATCCAGCCCTTGAGATAACTCATTGCACGGATACCTTGGCTGCTCCTGAAGAAACTTGCCACAAGCCTTACGGATCCGACCGGGAGTGGGACTGGGGGCACAGTTTCTGAACACCAATAAAGCATTTCCCTGTATATGGAAGGACATTAAGGAATACTTGGATATTTCGTCGACTTGGAAGTTTTCTCCTTACGAATGATTTCTGTTGTAGTATTTTGTTTTTAAGATTCAGAATAAGTGAGGTTCTTTGTCGTTTTTCGAGAAGTCTTGTCGACTTTGCTTTAGCTGATGGAAACGCCGCCTTACGCGTTCATCTCTGTGGCCTCTCCTGTGGATTATGCTTAACAAAATTTACTGCGTCAGTTTTATGTTATACTGGGTTTTATCTCCAGCTAAATTTTATTATCGGAGGCTAAACAGTATGGGGTTGACTATCTGTTCAAACTGAGGGAAGCCCACCAAATTGTATTTCAAAATAATTTAACAATACCGCTGTTCCTTATCGTTAAATAGTAACCCTTTTTTCAATGTGAGAACGATATTATGCTAATTCTGGATATTTAAAGTTGATTGTCTGGTCCATAAATACCTGCAGTGATTGAATATTGCACCCTAACATGTACGATAGCTTAGCAGCCTTTTGATGGATTTCCTAGTTAATCGGATGCTATTCTTGGCTTCCGATGGGGAGCTGGTCTATTTGTCATCATGGGGGAATGCTGTCTTATCGTGCTGATAATAAACGTCATGATATTTTGTCCGATTATCTCATCCTTTCTCTCCTGTCTCCATCGTCTCCTTTCGGCCCTCTTCACTGTAAGGTCATTTGTTTCTGAGTTTAAATTTGCTCTCATCTTGATCCTCGCCTTGAGTTAACATTGTATGCAATAGTAGAATTCATACATTTAGGGAAATAGTACATTTTTCTCAAAACGTAGGCCCTACCATAGCCTCTGTTCTACTGTACACTGGGAAAGGATTGGAAGACTTCCAGTCTGGGAAGTGTAGCTAGCATCTTGTCACCTTCTAAAACATACGAAGATGCTGATTTTGATTTGCTCATACGGTAACCAAAATCAGTTGTGCACATTTGGTCATCTATTTACTTTCGATATACCGGCCTTCTTTCTTTGTGTTTTTCTCCACAGAAGAGGGGAACGATAAACGTTGAATGTAGATGCGCGTTTATTCGATTGTTTGTGTTTTTGTTATCTACCGAAAGGATTGGCGAGACGCGCTGGGATTTAGCTCTTTGTTTGTTGTTGATGTTAGCGTTCCCTTCTGGAAGGATTGGCCAATCAAGGTTGAATTAGCTCTCTTCTTACGCCTTCCATGTTTGATGGTTCTGTAAAACACATTGAATTCAGTTGTTTTATTATTATTATTATTATTATTATTATTATTATTATTATTATTATTATTTTATTATGAACTAAGGAACCCCTGTAACGGGGCTATAATATTGTCAATTAAAAGCAACAGTAGTGTTCAAAATATATTTTTAATTGTCATTATTATTATTATTTGCGTTTGCATTTGTTACTGCATGTAATTATGTAAAGGTTAATACGTAATTCCTTTTCTGGTTGCTATTCACCTGTGAGTCTTAACGAGAGACGCTGGATTTACAGAACCATGTGTGTCTGTTTGTCAGTGTGCGTCTGAGCGTCATTTTAGTCGCGTGCGTGTTTGTGTTTGTATATGCGTCGGTAAAATAAAAAAAAAAATAAAAAAATTCCATGGTAACAGAAGTTGAAGACGTGCTTCTGCACATCTCTTTTACTGCTACTTGCATTTGCATTAGTGGCTTTAGGAATCAGAGGGGAGGACGGGTGGAAGCGAGGGGTCAAGGGGAAGGGGAAGGGGAAGGTGTTACGGAGGTGGGATATGTTCGGGAATTGGGTGATTGTCGGCAGGGAGTGGGGGGGGGGGGGAAGGTGGACGTCGGGTTTGGGTGGGGGATGATGGAGCCGGGATGGTGGGTGGGTGGGTAGGTGGTGGGGAGTTTAACTCTCGAGGGTCAAAACCAAGGCTAAGACACCTCTCTCTCTCTCTCTCTCTCTCTCTCTCTCTCTCTCTCTCTCTCTCTCTCTCCCCGTCTACCTCTCCCCTCCTTCCAGCCCCTATCTATCCCGAAAGGGGCACTACTGGACACCACACCTTTACGATGGTGATGATGATATTGATAATTCTCTCTCTCTCTCTCTCTCTCTCTCTCTCTCTCTCTCTCTCTCTCTCTCTCTCTCTCAATGCACAGATACAAATGAAGGAAGTTCGCTTCAGAAGTGTACACAGTGAAGATTGTCCCCCTTACGTTCTCATTCTCTTTGAAGTTGATTTAATGACGAAAAGATAATAATATACCCAAGAAAACAAGTTTCCTGAAAAAAAATGACCAGGAATTTTCCTGAAAAGGGACGGTTTGGCTACAGAGGCATACAAGACAACGCTGCCATGTTCCGTCTCTAATAAGAATAATGAAACCTTTTTGCGGAAAATTTCATACACCCTTTCAGGATCCCCCTCCTCCTTAAAAATCCTACGGCGTGCACTTTTGCGTTTCTCGGATATGAACTCCCTTTCTTCCTAATGGTTCTTTTAACTAGTGCACACGAGGTCTCCTCCACTCTTTCCTTCTCCTCGGGGCTTGGGAATGTCAAACCCTTCCCCTTGCCAGTCTTTTGTCATCAAAGCACATATCAATAATGATCTGTTTTACTTTGTATTCATCTCCGTTGATAGGTGGTGGTTCTTTTCTGTTCCATTTCCAGTAGTTTTCTTTTTTCTTGATACGGATTGTGTAGAGCACTTTTTTGTCTTCTCGCTGTATTTCTGCACCACACAAGTTACATCCCAGATTCCCTCCGTGGTACCTAAATCTGTCCTCGTTCTGTACATGAATATTTTGGGTTACACAAAGGAATCGGAGGAGATTTTGAAAGCGAGACAACAAAATAATGAGATTCATCTGGAGAGTTTGCCAGGAAAGAATATACTACAAAGTAGGAAGTTGTCATGAGAGGTGGTGTCCAGAGCCTGAGAATATGACCGAGATTTCATATAGATATAGATGCGACATGATTTAAGTTGAGTGGGGGAGTTAGTCAGAAAAATACTGAGTATGGAAATAGCGGAGAAAGACCATAGTTGCAGACGTATGAGTTGAGACAGAAAATCCCCATGACTGAAGAAAGATGAGGAACGTTGTTGCATCTCTAAAGGGAAAACCTAAGGTAAAATGGTGAATGACAAAGATTATTTTTTCTTCTTCTTCTTCTTCTTCGCTGCCCAGCTGATTGGTATGCATGAGGCCGGCTTTGTGTTAGCACGGGCATGCACGGGGCCCCTTGCCTGAATTTCGAGTTCCGAATCACGTGTTTCCTAGTAAACTCCACGGATTGCACATTCACTATTATTAAGCTTGTTGTTAGTTGAGTTCTGATTTTAAAAATGCCTCTGCATCTAGGTCACTCAAATTTCCGAAGCAAGCAGGCTTTTTATGTTCTTACAATGAAATAAGTCAATAAATTGACGGCATTGATAGAAGAGACTTTGTGAACCGTTTTGTATCCTCCTATCTTTTCAAAGGCTGTGCAGTCTGTAACCTTCTCTCATATCTTTCACCAGGGCTGCAGCTATGAACTCTTATTTCTCTAGCTTACCTTCTAAGAATAATTAAAAATCATAATTGTTTCTCCTACCTATAATTTTTTTTCAGGTAATATTACCACTTGATACGTTCTCTTGTTCTCATAACATCCTCCTTTTTTTTTTTTTTTTTTTTTTTTTTTAAAGAGGCATTGCGGCCTGTCATCTGTCATTCCTATGAGGTCAGCTATTTGGTGGAACGCGTCCATCGTTTTCCTAGTTCGCTTACAAAATCAGACTGGCTTTTATTTTTTCTTGCTATGTTGTTATAAATCAAAGGTTATTTTAGTAACAGCCCTATACTTTGTATTTGATGATTAAAAAGCCCTCTCTTTTTTCCCCATTATTGTTGAATGAAAAGAGGTACATTTTCTGATGTACTCAGTAAGTCTATTTCTTACTAGTGATCAAAATAAAGTCTTTCTCTTACTAGTTATCAAAATACCTTTACTTCCTTTTGCCATATTGTTGAAAGTGCTAAAAGGTCATTTCTTGTTACTGACTCAGAGACCGTCGGTTTCAACTGACTAGGCTTTTGTTTGAAGCTACGAGGTAACCAGCATTCCCGAACAAACGGATTCTGGAAAATGTTCCAGCCTCCCTCCCGGTCAGGACTCAGGAGCAACGAGTTCATGATGCGTTCTCAGACATTGTGCCTAGACTTTGCTGCCCAGACAATGGAGAAAACCGCGTTCTGGGAGGTATCCGACGGCGATGATGATGATGAGATGCAAACACCCTGGCGAAAGCAAAAAAGATTTGGACGAGAAAAAGGAGCGACCGCTTCCAGCTCAAGGTTAAAGTATGCCTAAACTGTAGCACAAGCGCCGGGCCTTTGCTCTGCCACGTCAGAGGCCCAGTTGGAAATAAATGAAGATATGTCTGGCGCCGTCACTTCTCTTTCTCATGAAACTAAAAATAACAGTGATTCACGAAGGGAAGTTAATCGTTCTAACGTAACAAGAAAAACAAAAGGATAGAAAGAAGTGAGATATCTTGGAGAAAAATTATACCTGGTGAATTTTATAATAGAAAACTGTGGTGTTTCTTAGTGAACGGAATATATTACAAATTCTCGTGAAAGAGACCTGTAAAATAATTCTAATGGCGCTCGCGTGCGCGCGCACACACACACACACACACATATATATACATACATATATATATATATATATATATAATATATATATATATATATATATATATATATATATATATATATATCGTGATTCCAGAAAATAACCTCGTTGATTATTAGAAGATGAGTGATTCTCTTGGAATTAAACTATGACATCAGTTATTCCCAAGACAAAAGCATAGTTTTCTTAATTAGGAAATGTAGTGGGTTCTCCAAAGAATAAGAAATGTTAGTGATTCTCCACAATGAAATATCGACGCCCATGAAATAAACTGGCAATGAATAAAAGCAGGTCATTTTTTATAACAGAAACAAATTTTGTTTCTCATGAAGCAAACAAAACTAGTACTGGCTCCAATAACGAATATTGAATCTTCAGAAAGAAAAATTGGAAAGAAAATTTTTTTTATGTATATGAGAGAATTAATGACTTAGAGGAAACACCGCATCGATTCTCAGGACCAAAACAACCCTCAATATTATCTTGAGGATGAATGTCATAATAAAACTTAAAAAGTTACGTCATCACTTTCCTCAATAATGAGTACGGGCAAAGTTGTTCACGACCGTCACTGTTATTAAAAATCATACGTGATTAAGATTTGCTAAAGCACATATTCTTAGGTTCTTTGCTTTTTGCTTGTATTTATTTGGTTATCTGGTTTCAGTAGCGAATTATTTTATATCTGTTACCGAAATGATAATAATATGCACTCAGTTTTACTGTGACTTTTTTTTATGATGAAGTTGTAATGTAAAGAATTTTTTTCTCTACTCGTTTCATAATTTATTATAATGACCATTCCTTAACATGGAGCGGATGATGTTGCCCTGTTCAGGTAGAACGGTTCATTGCTAAATAATAATAATAATAATAATAATAATAATAATAATAATAATAATAATAATGCAGGGAAATGCTCTAGAGAGAGAGGCAGAGCCACTGAAACGTCTTGCACTTGACCGAAATGGTACCGGTACAATACAGGCACCTGCTTCCTGTCCGTCACAAGGCCCTTGAAACCAATTTGACCCCTCTTAAAAAGTCTCTTTTCATCTCACACACACAACCGCCCCCTCCTACCTCACGCCCCACTTCCCCCTCCCAGCGGACAAAAAAAAAAAACCTTTTATCTCTTAAAAACACCCCTCCCCCCAACCCTTCAAAATTCAGTAAATAACACTTACATTTAAAGAAGTGACAGACGCAATGCAGAGAGAACAGAGGAAGACTGTTATCTCATTTTGTGCAGTTCGTTTGTTTTATGTCAGGGCCAAGGTTGCAGTGCTTTCTTGCAACTGCCATCCTCATGTGCCATTGTAGGGAAATAATGCCACCCTCTGGTTTTCTAACTTTTCATTATTGATTTTATCCTTTATCACTTTTTTTTCTTTTTCCGTTAGTCAGGGCAATGCCCCGGACCTTGTTTCATGGGAGTTTGTTCCTTAGCAGTCGTAGTATTCATAGTAAATAATAAAGTTATCAATGATTTGTAGCCCTTCCTTTATGGTTTGTTAGCATGCGTTATTGAGGTGTACATATTTGTTATATATATACTATATATATATATATATATATATATATATATATTATATATATATATATTTGTTCGCCATTGTCAAACCTGAAAAGTACTGATAGATGGCTCAGTACTGCTTTTAGTAAGCATATATTCCGTTTAATAATTGGATATTATATTATATTATATTTAAATATGTGACTGTGTTAGTGATACAACTAATTCTGGTTACTAAATAAGAAAAGGGGAGTTTTTATTTCTTTTGAAATTGCTTATGAACATGTTTTGTGATGGCTATAAAATCATTTACCAAATGTGTGGCAACTTTTTCCTTACATTCTGACCCAGCTCCCTTTCCAAATGCCAAATCACCTTCCAAATGACCCCACCTTGCAAATTACAGGGGGTTATGAGAAAATCTTGCATCTGGTACAGTTCCCATTTTAAAGAATGGTTTAAAAAATGGCAACCCATTTGGATACAAAACATAAGCTGAAGGATCGGACATACGCATGTTTTCTTTTGCCTTTTATCTGTGTGTTCTGTTTTCTTTTTCACGCTGAAATTTTGTCTACCTGGGGGTATAAGTGGGTCCTGCCCGGTGGCAACCCTCGGAAGACGTAGTTGCCTATTTGTGTTCGCTGAATGTATAGTATGTGATATGAATGCGCGTATCTGTGTAGGTTACATAACGTTTTGAAATTTACGGACATAGTCCTCTAAGTTTCACATATTCATGAATTCACAGTTCCAAGTCTGAAACTGTAATGCATTGCACCCAAATTCCTTGTGAAAAAGTAATGGCATTATAAGACCGACTTGCAGAAGCTAAATGTAGCTGTAGTATGGCGAGGAGTTGATGGACAAACGCACGTGGGGACACATTCTGAAATATGTCAGATATATAAATGGAGATGGCGTCAATACTAAGGTCAACCATTATCAACCCATTGAGTCCTTGTTGGTGGAGGTGGGGTTTCGGTCTCCCTCTCCCATTTGTTGTTCGAAGGAGTCATCACTCAAGATTACGGATCTCTGACTCACCTTTGGACGGGCAGACGTACCCTTAAATAGCAGTAGCAAGAGAAGACGTTTTGGTATTTTCCTTTGGTTACCTTTGATGTCATTTTCTTATATATTGATTTCCCTTTTCCATTATCTTGAGTTTTGTTAATTGTTATTTTTCCTGTATTCTTTTGTTTTTTTTTACTGTATTTTCTTATTTCTGTATTTTCTTTTGTTTGTAATTTTTTCCTTACTTTTATTTCTTGTACCTGGTTTTATTTTCTTTGTATTTTATATTTCTTTTCTTTTCCTAGTATATTAAATTTTCTGTCCTCATGTATTGTTTATTTTGCTTTGTTTTTATGCTTAATTTTCCTTGCGTTTTTCTTATAATTGAGTTTCCTTACATTTCTTTTGCATTGTATTTTATTATTATATGATTTAACATTATTCATTTTCCTTGCCTTTTCCTATATTAAATATTTCTTTAGTAACTTTTCCTTGTGTTTTTTCCTATGCGTGACATTTTTTTCCTTGAATTTTCTCTTGTAACACAGTCTCCATTTTCTTTATAATTTTCCCAATTGCTTTGAATTTTTTAATATTGACAAAGTCACTTCCGTCAATGATTTTTTCTTTTGAACTTGTACTTTGTTTTATTTTTTCCATATTTTCCGTTTTCCATTCTCTACTTTATATCGTTTTCCATGCTTCCAGAGCGACCCTTGCAAGGAATTTGGAAGAAATGCGGCCACGTTAAGTTGATTGTGTTTTTATTAGCGGGTACCAATGGGGGTAACTTTCTTATTTATCCGTGGCTTTTGGCAGCGAGGTGAGATAAAGGAGGGGGAACCAATGGCACTTGACCTTGAAGGATTCGCAAGCAAGTCATGATACAGAATTGTCTGCTACAGAAACGTTTTCTTGTTAATTGCCTGACATCTTTTTGGCAACTATTTGGCAGATATTGTGAGGGTGAAACTGCTGTTATACATTAATAACAAGATGAACGTTTATTTTTTCCAAAGTAATATGGTACAGAGGACCTACGTAATTAATAGTAAGTTCTAAGACAGAACTTTTAAAAAGTGAAGAAGTGACTATATATGAAGTAGTGTATGAAAGCAACGGTGACTTCCATTAACAGTGACGGGAAGATGGCATCACAGCAACAAAGGTCAAAGACACTGAAGGTGAATATAAAAAAGATGACCTTAAGTGTTATATATATATATATATATATATATATATATATATATTATATATATATATGAGGAAACTTAAGGTCGTCTTTTTTATATTCACTTTCGGTGAATATATATATATATATATATATATATATATATATATATATATATATATATATATATATATATATAAAGGTCCCCATACAGAAAGCTAATCCATGTTGTGTAATTTCAGACCGGGATGTAAGAGCTGGTTTTTCTGCTCATCCCTATTAGATATTCAAATTGACGGTCCAACACCACATATATAATATATATTTATGTTTGAGAAATTAGGAAAAAGGCATTATATTTTGTACATGGACCCAGCGAAAACTCATGGTTTAGCTGCTATTTCGAGTGTTTAATATGTGAGTTGTAGGAGGTAACCTTATGACAGCGAGTATTGTGCAGGATAATGTAGATGGGCAGTGACTGGTTCGGTGTGAAAATTCTCATATGAACTATGTAGTATTATCTTTGGAGCTGTTCACAATGTTTATGAATAAACTTGACGTTTCGGAAAGAGCAGATCAAGATGTAGTTGTGTGTGGAAGAGAGAGGGTGTGAATGCGATGTGAAGGTACTGCTGTTTACTCATGATTTTGTGTTACTTCATGAATTTGAAGAGAATCAAGATGGAAACTGAGAAAGTGTTGGCTGGATAGGTGGGAGGAGGTGTTAGATGAACTTATAATCCAGGAATGTTGAGATTATGTGCAAAATAGTTGTTGAGTGGTACACAATGAGTTCAGGAAGAGGTGGTCAGTTTATTGCTGTTTAGCTCGTGCTAAGGCTTATGAAGTGGCTGGTGCTGGTTCAGCACTGAAAATTTACCCTTGATTCAGGTACGAAGAATAGTTCCAATGGCCGCATACTATGTGTGTGTGTGTATGCATACATACATACATACACATGTAGCTTCGGACACCCACACAAAGTTGCTTGTCCTTAAGAGCGGTGAGAGGGTGGACTCATCCAGTAGCAGTCCTGGTTGCGCACATGACCTTTCACCCTGCTGTAGACCTGGCTCGTTATCTATTCACCATGCCGACATTTTGGGGGTCTGGTCCCTTATCTGCCCTTTGTTGAACAGCACTTAGCTTCTGCCTCTACCGCCCAAATCTTTCAAGCCTCTCCGAGGTCAGACTAAACCGCATTATTATAATCAAGTGTTAAGAACGTCCAGGTATAAAGTCGGGGACTTTGGCCCAAGAATAATCGTATGATAAATACGTAGAGACCAGATTCAGGTGGTTGATACATGGTAATTCCATTATGGTTAGCGGACGTTTGCCTTTATAGTTTCCCTTTAAGGAATATTGCAGCATCCCTGCCCTTCGGAGTCCCACACGCTGCATACTGCGAAGAGTTGCACCGTTCTGCCCTTGCAGTATGCTTGCTAGAATAGGGAGATTGCACCCAGTTGGGTAAGAAAAGAGGGACAAATATCTATCTTCTTCATTAGGAAATGACTGTTTGGAATACTTTTCTTCTAAACAGTGTTCCAGTATCTTTGATGAGAACATTAATTCAATGCGACATCCAAGTATCGTCTTTGCAGAATAGTTTTTGTTTTCCTTTTAACTAGGAAATAACCCAGACGTTTGGAAAGTGTCTCTCTCTCTCTCTCTCTCTCTCTCTCTCTCTCTCTCTCTCTCTCCTCCTCTCCCTCTCTCTCTCTCTCTCTCTCTCTCTGGGTGGGGTTGTGGCTAGTGGATGCGGCATTGTTATTTTTTTGGTATTTTTCCAGACAGGATAAAGGAATGTAATCCAGGTAATCAATTTTGAGACATAAATGGAAAAATGTCTTGACATCATATTTTTTCAGAACTCATTTTACGCGAATCTTTACTTTGAGGGTATATTAGTGTCTCATCTCTATGTAACTGAATGAAATGGTATGAGAATTGCATTCCTTTGAGAAATGATTGAAACCTTTTGAAATGGTGTATAAAAAGACTTCATATCTGAAACAGAACTCCAGGTCTCGATAGATTTGTGAGAAATGAAAAGCAGACACTTAAAACTGGTGGCTTGAAAATACTGTTTCTTTCTATATTCGAAATCGCAGACAGACGTCTCGTCTTGGGAAGCATAGCCACTCCCGAACTATGCCAGACAAAGTATCCTTAAAAGGAGACATTCCATAGTAACGGTCTTACACTAATACTTTTCATAATTGGGAACCTGCTCCACGTGCATGCGACTTTGTTTTATTGTTGCGTCCAGGGTCGTTCGTCTCCCCATTTGAAATTCTTCATTAGGAGAAAATCTCGCTTGTGTGCATGTCAAATTTCGGACTTCGTTCTTGGCATGCATGCGGATTCGGCCGTTTTTATCACGGCTAAAGGATTCTGGTTTTGAGCACATACCTCATCTTGATTTGAAGGGGGCGGGCGCGGAGTACCCGTCTCTTGGCATTGTTATTGATGTTAATGCAGATAAGTTTGACTATTGCCAGATCTTGGCTCTCTGTCCACTGCAGTAATTTTTCGTTCTTATCTCAGCTGTTTAATTACATAGGCAATCAGTTTGTCAGCTGTTTTGTTGATCTGCGTTTATTCCTTATTTTTTGCCTATTACCTGTTAGTTCTGATTTTCCGACTTTAAATGTGAACATTCTATTCTGTGCAGGATTATTTGGATCTTAAAGGCATTTTGCGGTTTTTTTTTTCTTTTTTTTACACAAGAAGGAGTTAAGTTTTTAATAATAATAATATGCTTGAGAGGAGGTTTTCTTCCGAAATAATAATAATAATAATAATAATAATAATAATAATAATAATAATACTACGAGGTAAACTGGCCTTAAAAATTAAATTCCTGTAAATGCACATTATAAATAATATGTGTAACCTATACAATTTGGATATCGTCACTAAGGACCGCGCATGGTTTCATACGTTGATACCGGAGAGTTATGGCCGTCTGTTTCTATGGATATCCGGTTAGAATGAAAAGAAAACCCAGACTTTGTACCATTAGTGGGGTCTGTTATGTAGTTTAGTCAAACATTTCTCATAGAGTTTTGTAAACCACATTCTTTCATGCATATGTCTCTCATTGACCACATTTTTCTTTTTTGGCCATCTTCATAAGCTGGCAACCAAATAAAATTAAACGCATGTCGACAAAATCCATAAAGATTGCCTTAGCACATCTGAACTAACAAGATTATCCATTGAAACAGAACAACAGCTTGGCATCAAACTATCTTCCAGAAAACTGTATCATGATTTATCCGCTTCAAAAATCATTGATCAGGAATATCAGATACAGAAATTGAAAGAAGTGCTGTTGAAATGCAATCCATTCAATCTTGAAAATATCATTGATGGATCAGAAAAAGTGTCAGCTCATTTTACTAAGAAAATAATAGTACCAAGTGAAGTTCAGGAAAATATACTTCCTGGGGACCAGGAAGGTAAAACAGCTTATAGTACCCGTCAAAAATATAGAATATGTGGTGAGCAAAATCTTTGGGACGAAATGACAAAATTAAAGGTATTTTGGATTTAATGAAACGGGCAAAAGTTCTAAAGTGGAGGTGGGAGCCAATGAAATGTCATTAAAGACATCTAGCTCAGTAATGTCACGCTTGTTGGTTATTACAAGATCATCCAGAGATCTAGGTTTGGAAGCGATTATTATTGGAGAATAAGCCACATAATATCACCAGATGGTAGATTTTGCCCATGCAATGCCAAAACACAGTTGGGCCATGTTCTAGAAGACAGGTCGAGTAAAATGAAGAAGCTCCAGCTCGTAGTATTGATAATTCAACTATCTTATTCGACGCCATGGCAATTGTACATGAAGTGATTGTCTTTACGGACAAAATAAAAACATATAAAGATCTTGGAGATTACTTTATGCATGCAATTGAAAGGAAAAGTGAATTTTATGTAGATTCTTATGCTATATTTGACAATTATAATGTAAAATCACTCAAAGATAGCACAAGACAATATCGTACAGCCTCGCAGTCGCCAGAATATAAAATGGGTGGCAATACCAAGATCCGAGACTTCAATAAATTTCCTGTAGGCAATAGGACAAAAGACCTTCTCACTCTATACTTGTCTCAGAATGTGATTGAGAATTGTAAATGTGTTGTTACAACTGTCACTCGTATGGGTGTATTTACAAATCATTCAGAACCATTTATGAATAATTTTGATACTAAGCAAGAAGAGGCAGATACTAAGCTTATTTTCTATGCAACAGAAATTCATAAAACTGAAGCTTCTGTAGCAGCATTTTTAATTCTTAAATGATATAAGTTTTCACTTCATTTTCGGTGAATGTTTTATGAAAACTTCCGACTTGATAATGACGGTGAGTGCTGTCAAATAAGTTTGCTACAAGGAAAATTACGTATTCAGATCCAAGCAGCTAAAAATTTATTATGAAGTAGAAAGAGTATGAAGAATAGAAGGTTATTCATTTAGATTTTATTTTGTCTCTTCAGTAAAACAATGATTTACGAACCATTTTGATTCAGTGATGTGTTCACATGGAGTCATGAGAGAGAGAGAGAGAGAGAGAGAGAGAGAGAGAGAGAGAGAGAGAGAGAGAGAGAGAGAGAGAGAGAGAGACGTCTCAAGTACACGTCTGCCTCATGTCTCTCCTCTCAAACTTTGAAGGGATTTGTCGGCGGCATTCTGTGTCGAGACAGGGAAAGGCCCTATTAAACCCAACATCCCTTCTCAGCCACTAAAATCGGTCAGCTTGACATTTTTTTATTTTTTATGGGGGGGGGGGGGGGTTGCAGCGGGAATAGCGATAGCGACGACCTTCGGCACTGTATACTATTTTGTGGACAAAAGGCATAAGTTACTGCAACCACCGTGTTGGTCTTGTGATTCCCATTGTGACTCATTGCCGTTCTCAGCAGACTCCTAAAGGAGGTGGCTTGCAACGTTGCAACTTTCAGTGCCGGTCATACGAGCATATGTGCCACCGGCTTCTGTCATTCCTGACACGGCCACTTTTTCAAGAACTTGCAACAAGATTTAGGAATCTGTGATGGAGAAGGGGTCATCGTGTGGCCCAATTAAAAATCAGCCCCCTACCTAATAATGTACAGTGCACCGCGTGAGGTGCACTGAAGTCGCTGCCCCCGACATGGGTTTCTCAGTGGCTGTAGAATGATACCATGGTCTGCTTTGGTCAAGAAATGTAACCTCACGCCAGACTGGAAAGCTTGAGCCTAGCGGTGCAAACCTCTTTAATAGGGAAACATGTATGGTGGATCTCTCTCTCTTTCACTCACACACACACACACATATATGAAAATATATTAATTGCGAATTAGATATTAAAGGACATTTGTAGCTCGATATATGTATATGAATCACGGTAATGTGATATGACTTTTATATATATATATATATATATATTATATATATATATATATATATATATATATATATATGTGTGTGTGTGTGTGTGTGTGTGTGTATTTCCCCTTGGTAACAGACCTACTCACTAAAAGGGTACAACACTTATGAACTCAATTGCGGCGATAGTTATTGCATCTAAAAATAGGCACACCGTCCCTTTCAACTGAAGTTGTTGAGGTCTTAAATAGGAGGGGAGGGGAAAAGTGGTTGGTCCATGACGACTCCCCACAAAAAATAAAAATCCCAAAAGGCCTTGACCGTCGGGACTATAACAATAAGTTCTCTCTTTCTCTCTCCCTCCTCTTGTTTCATGTTTTCGCCGCCACTTGGTATTTATTGCTTTTTTTTTTCCACTGAAGTGTCAACAATGTTAACAGCGAGGTATTGCTTAGACCTCGTTCTGTTTCATATGCATCATCAGTATTCATACAAAAAATTTCAATGACTGTACGCCTATACAAGGCCCTCATAGACATTTTTGCATAGCTTTAAAAGGCCCGAGTACAGAGTATTTCACTGCTGCAATCTATGTAAACGCCCCACATACATAGCATTTCATACCTGCAAGACTTGGGAAAGGTTTTCCCATTGATTCTATTTTATCATTTTATAAATATGAGTAGCGTAAAATGACACTGTTTCATAGTTACCATTCTATTACTTTTAAAATAAACGCAGAACAGTTTGTATTCTCAAGTTTAACCTCATCCTGGCTACTAAGATGTGTGGCTGTTTATGGTAAGTATGCACTAGGTTTCCATCACTGGTGTTGGCCATCTGTGGTTTACATGGTGATTTTATGTGATTAATCTCTCTTTCTAAATTTCTTTTTATGCCTATTTCGAAGTCCATAAAAGTTTTTATGAACATGTAGCCAAAATTAAATAAAATCCAAGTTTTCTTTTCCTTGTTCGTAATATTTGTCCATTTTAAGGTACACTTACGGTCAGTAATATAAAAAAGGGGACCATTTTTTTGTTGGTAAGACGGTCAAAAGAAAATAAAATGAAAAATAGCATTAGTTGAAATTCGGAAAGTTATATCTTCTATTGTACTTTGGTAATTTGGTAAAATTTCCTTCGTGGCAAAAAACCTTTATATATATATATATATATATATATATATATATATATATATATATATATATATATATATATATAATGTATTTATATATAAGCACATTAGATTGATGGAGAAACTTTCAAAATATAGCGGTAAGGTAATGTAATAAAAATAACATTTTAAATGAGAGAGAGAGAGAGAGAGAGAGAGAGAGAGAGAGAGAGAAGAGAGACGACATTTACACAAGCTCTGGCCTTTGTTATGCCCCAACTTATAACTTGTGACCTGTCTGGGCGTTCAGCCTGTAGTCCTTAATATAGCATTTGCATGGATTTAAAAAAAAAAAAAGAATGAATCCAATTGTAGGTGCCTTGTAAAAATGGGCCTCCCTTTCAGATATGCAGTGACGTTGGAATTATTGACCTAGACATTCTGTTTTTCTACCTCAATCTTTTGTAGGTTGACTATTATAATCCTTCAACAGTCTCGTTAAAACGTCCAAAAAGGAAAGGCTGTTTATTCACGCTTATACTGGTTTTTCTTTTGTTTAGTCAATCAGATCTTCAGTGGTAGCTACTTTCGTCCAGTTGAGCGTTGTAGCCATGATTTACAGTTATTGTGTCTAGTACACGTTTTACCCTTGACGGATATTCTTGGAAACTGTCGGTGGGAAGTCGAGAATGCTGTCAGAAATAGATCAGAATGAGAGGAGAAGACTGATGCAATGTCTGTCACCAGCTCTCTCCTTTTCTCTTAATGTGCCTATATGTTTTGAGGTCATTTTTGTGTCTGCATGTAGTGGTTTTCTTTCGGTGTGCGAAGCCTGACAACGAGAATACTCTGTCTGTCCTTATTGGTTATCTCAGTCCTGAAGCAAAGAATTCCTAAGGCCAAGATATGACCCCCAACTTCAAGGGAAGCAGGAAAATATAATCCGTCTCGTGTGTACAAAACGTGAGACTTCTTCCAACTGAAGTGCGTCATGTTTATTCATCCTGTGTCTATATTCTAATGGGAAGAAGTTCATCGTTTCTTCTGTATGTTCAGTTGATTTTACCTTACGAAGACAGCATTCTTCTAACTCACTGGGCACGAAAATGAGATTTCCCCTCGCACATGAAGTGAGAATATTGAAATTCGCAAGTCATGGGATGATGAGGTTTTAATCGTGCCCCATTGAGCTACAAGGACACGTACCCAAAGGAAGATAAGCATATCTTTTTCACATATATAGTCCTGCGTCCTCTAGTTCCACTTTTTTTTTTTCTCAGCCGAAACGCTCGTTACTTTTCTTTTTCATCTCTCCCATTACCTTGGGTCTTTTTTTTTTATAGTGGTTTTTTCACGCTTGGACGCTTTAGATTTAATATTATCCCTCATCAGAACTATTCCTTTTGTACTTTCTAACAACAGAGCGTCTAGCTCATTCACACCTGAACGACCCACGTTCGAATCTTGAACCGGACGCGGAGGGACGAATGGTCGCGTTCCCTAAATTCCAATATGCCACTGTTGGCCAAAACAGTATTGTGTATAGGGTTTTTAGTCGACTGTTATGGGTAGCAGCGAGAGAGAGAGAGAGAGAGAGTGTTCATTGCTTCGTCAAAATGTATACCATCATATCGGGAGGAGCTCGAGGAGGCTTAGACCATGAACCTCACCCCCCTGGTGTGAAACCGCGCACAAGATTCTCTCTCTCTCTCTGTTGGAGTCTTTGCCCTTCTAGGAATTGCATTATATTCTTCGGACCCATGGTCGTTTCTTTCTTTTTTGTAGGGGTACATTTATTTCTTGTATCTTTAGGGGGTCATCGCTGTTACTCGTCGAAACGTTGAAGACTTGACAAGATGATAGGTTGAAAAACGCCATAAGCTACAGAGAGACAAGTCGCATTAAAAAGGAGAATATTTCCCCCTGTAAGTCTTCCTGTAATGATTAAGCCCTACATTTCAGCTGACCTGAGAAGGAAGTGGGTGGGACTTAGAGCGACGTCCGTCGCTATGTATGTATGACAATATCCGGCATAGATTTTCCATATTTTCTGCTTCTCCAGAACCGCAGGACTCAGTTTCAACCATCCTTGGCGCAAAGAATCTTTGGATAGATGTAATTCAGGTTTCGGCAAAAAAAAAAAAAAAAAAAAAAAAAAAAAAAAAAAAAAAAAAAAAAAAAAAAAAAAAAAAAAAAAAAAAAAAAAAAAAAAAAAACTTCAAATAGGAGGTAATTAAGAAGTGAAAATGGGCTGGAATTTTTAACAACCTTCCCCCTTAGAACTTCTTGGCCAGAAATAATGAAACGTGTGTGAAAGCGCTCTTATGTAGTGTAGTTTCAAGTTTGTTCATACCATGGCCCCGAAGGCCATGATGAGGCCATAGTGGGGTGCCAGAGTTTTACATAGGAATGGACAAGAAAATCCTTAATCTTATTTGCAAGTACAGGAAAGTGGCTCAGGAGTGTTCATTTTGTCTCTTGTTTTTGTCTGTCTTTTTTCATGCTACTTGTTTCCATCAGAACTTAGTTAGGTGAAGATTGTAAGTTGGGTTGCCTGCAACATCCATCTCGTCATTAAATAGAAAGTACCTTGGGAGGCCGTACCTTCGTCAACGTCTGGAAAGAAAGAAGGAAAGAAACAAAAATCTTGGGTCCACATCCATCTTTCACCGACAGACTGACGTGAACGCATAACTTCCGTGCAATTTAAAATGCAAATAAGATGGCCTTCAACACAAAAATATGCATTCCATCTTGGCAAGTTTAATTGCATTAAAAGATAAATTTAATTCAAGATGTCAGGAGAAGGCTTTATGCCGAAAATTTCTTCAAAATTCCAAGGTTTACTTTAATTCCATTATTCTGTCAAATGAAGCTGTTTCATTTGAATTCGGCGAATTCAATTTCTGTTTCAAAGTAAATAGCCTTCACATTTCCACATATTTATTCATTTGAAGTTTTCGTATGGCTCCCTTTAAATTCCGAAAACAACCTGTTCCAGTTACACAATTTCCTATTCAGGTTTAAATCAAATGTTTTCATTTCCACAAATTCCTCCGTTCCGTAACAACACCGATTTCTGTTTCCGGCATCGATGTCCAACTTCCAAGATATGTGGAAGATGGAAGCATATTGAGAGAAGACACTGTGAAGGAGAAAACTAATAAGTAAAAGAAAGGTTAATTAGTAATAAAAGCAGTTCCAAAAATTTGAATCCGACTTGATTAAAAAGCAAAAATCAGAAAAGTAAATTGAATCGGATGATGAAAAGGGTAAGATTAAACGAGTAACTTTTCTGTAATTTATTTAGAAATAAAGTAGAATCTTATTTCAAGTCAAGTGCAGTGAAGCTCGGAGGTCATCTGTGTAGTTTTTCATTTTATTTTAAGATCCCTAAAGAAATAGTCTAGATTGGAACAAGTAAAGTAATGTACAGTTGTTACTATCAGTATCACTAATTTCTATTTACACTTCATAATCGACAACGTATGGCTCCAAAGAAGTTAAATTAATTTCCTTGGGATTTGAAACAACAGTCATGTGAGGTAATCATGAATAAGCAGTTAAAAAGCATATAGTAATGAAGCACTGGTTAAGTGCTCATCGATTGCTCTCCGTTCATCCTTTATCAGTATATAAATATGAGCTAGTCTTTTATGTTAATTTAAAATTCCCTTGCATGTTTAAATTTTTTTTTTCTTTACCCATGAGATCATCATCAATTCACGCGATATGAGATGAACGCTGAAGTATCTGTTGTCTTGGTTTTTCCAGAGATGCCTCCTCTTAAGGGGAGCGGAGTGTAGGTGAATAATAATAATAATAATAATAATAATAATAATAATAATAATAATAATAATAATAATAATAACAAGGAGGACGATAATTACAGAAGAAAAGACAAGGCACCTTTGAGTCGAGTGAGGGTAGAATCTGCCAAGGCAAATGAGCGGGAACTTAAAGTAGGTCGGATCAAATAGTGGAGCAGACTCCATTGCTGTATTTTGAGACGTGTTTTTTCCCCCTTCCTCCAACACATGTTTCTTGTAGATACATCGAACATTTTAACATAAATAGTAGTTTTCGTCTAGAAATACTTGTATTTCACTGTACAGTCATCTTTGCCATATCTGCCCTTGAATATACGTGAATGTTGGTCCTAATAACTTTACTTATTAACATTTGAATGCAAACAGGTATATTATTTGAGACTTATATAGATAAAGTTGGTTGTATTGTATTGTATCACCTTTGTCACAGTAATTTGCTGTTTTCTGACCGACCCCCGATGAATCCAGCTTCGGAATTATTGTTGCAATATCGGTTTCGTGAGACGGGTTTCCCTGCGCTTCAGGACCTATTCTCTCTTTGCCTTTCCTGTTATTATCACAGTCATTTCTCTAGTATTCCGAGTAGTTCTGTTCCAAGAGACGGGCTGTCACCTCTTCTCTTCCGTTTTGTCATGATGTTGACAGGATCGACATTTGTTTCCCGTTCAGATTGGTCTTGGAATGAATGAATTACTGTAATGTATTTTCTGTTACTGATTCTTTTTCAATTAAACATTGCTTGGCTGTTTACAGTAGGTTGGAGGCAACGGTAACAAATATTAGTTCAAGCTAATGGCTGTATTAAGTTCAGCTTCAAAATAAGGCCATTAGCGATTTTGACATTATAGCTTTCAGTTCCTACGTAACATGTAATTTTAGAGGGGTCGAACTATTTTCTCTCTCTCTCTCTCATCATAAAAACACACTTTAAAAAGTGTTTTAATTTGGTAACCTCTATCCTTTCGTGTTCATGGGTTGAACCTGGATTTTCTCCATGGCTTTTCCTATTTTGTTATAATATATTTATCATTAGTAACCAACACAAATTATCATGCAATAAGCCAGAGGGCCGTCAACATACCTGGTCAGCTTCTACCGAATATTTGTCAGTATGTGAATAGGAAAGAATGATGTGAAGAGAGACATTGCGATTTTTCTTAACTCCAAAATATCTTCAAACCTTTGTTTAGTTTTGCATAATTTCGCTCGCGAATCACTACTTCCGAAATGACAAGTTCAACACATTCTTCACCATAACTTTTGGAGTTCTGTTTTGGTAAGCAATTGAAGCAAGACAATGAAGAATATATGACCTCTTTACAACAGCTTTCGTTAATGACCTTGGAAACCCATGTCTAAAGATACTTCTTCAGTTTTTAAGACAACTTCATCGTATACGTTGCCCAGACAAAGGCGAAATATTTCGTTTTGAACGGAAAACACACACACACACACACTACATGTGTGCGTGAATGATTGTTGTTATGAGTGTGAAAGTGAGCATGTGCCGGTATACGAAGCTAATAATGATGTGGAAATATAGTAAACAAGGGTCACTCTTGTTTCTGCAATCGGAGATTGAACGTTTAGTAACAATTTTCTTATTTTGCTCTGGAGCCACCGCTTATTAAAATTTGGTGACGTGCGTGCGAAGGCTGAAATGCGGTCTTGGCCTCAACAGTCTCTCCTAAGGCTAGTGATCTATCATCTAGTTTTTATGTGATCAAGAGGCGGCAAGATCACTTGATAGACACTCAGGTTCTTCAGAAAAAATCAGGAAGAAAAAATTAAAAAAAACTTCCCCTTCTCCCGACAGAAATTTCGTTCTCATGTTAACATGAGATATTTTAGTTTTGTGTTATTAAAATAGTATATACATTCTGTATATCATATCTTTTTTCCAGGAAACAATTTATTTATTACACACACACACACACACACACACATATATATATATATATATATCATATATATATCTATATATATATATATATATATATATATATATATATATTATTATATAACAGGGCTAGGCGACGGCCAGCGAGACACATCAGTGCGAGGGTGGAGCAGGGAAACCAATCAATTATAACATATTGCTTTATTTCCGACGTTTCGTAATCATTTCTTTATTACATCTTCAGGGATCTGTTGAATAATGAATAAATTACTAAAAAAGTTACTGTAAATTTTAAGTTTTTACAGTAACTTTTTTAGTAATTTATTCATTATTCAACAGATCCCTGAAGATGTAATAAAGAAATTACGAAACGTTAGAAATAAAGTAATATGTTAGAATTGATTGGTTTCCCTGCTCCACCCTCGCACTGAAATATATATATATATATATATATATATATATATATATATATATTATATATATATATATATATATAGATAGATAGATAGGATAGATAGATAGATAGATATCCAAAGCGGCCTTCGTAACCTGATTTTTTCGTATCTCGAACCACATTTAACATGTAAGTTGCCTAATTTGTTCCAAGCCGTACAAAAACGCAGTAAATTTTATAATAAAGCTAAATTGACCAATAAGCAATGAAATACAACAATTTGGACTATTCAGTACCTAACATAACCTATACTATACCTGTAAATAAAGTGTATTAGTGTACATGGTACAAGAAATACTGTACGTACATTATGTAGTAAAATGTGGAACCTTACCTTTCGAGCGAGGCAATCTCCGAAAGTGGCGACAGAGGAGGAGGACCAATGGCAGGAAACATGAACACTTAACTTTACAAAACACATTAAAAAATGGCAGAAAACATTAACACTAAACTTTACGAAACACATTAACAAATGGCACAAAACCGTAACACTTAACTTTACAAAAAACTTAAAATTAAATTAATTTTTTTCTAATTTTTTATTTTTATTTTTTTTTTACTTTTTTATGCTTTATGTTTTTTTTACAAAATTTCAATTTCTTCACCACTTTCAACTTTCTGTTTTTTCGTATCACTTGGATCTTCCTGTTTGCCTACTACTAAAGGCCTCTTTAAAAAATAACTATCCAAGGAAGATTGCTTCTGCCTGCTTTTCACAATGTTCCTGAAACGACTCGGGCAAACATCATCGAACTGCGCAAGCATACGACCTGTGTAAGCCTTTTCTGGGTGTGTCTTTTCTACAAATGATTGCACTTTATCAAAAGCAGCTAGAGCATCCTTAATTTCTGCCGTTGTCATAGGGTCCTCCTCCTCCTCCTCACCGCTGCTAGAGAACTCTTCTTGAATGATGTTATGTTGCATGGCCTCAAACTCCTTCAGGTCATCCGTCATAAGCTCCCTTGGTGCTCCTCGAGAAGGTCATTGATGTCGACCATGTCGACGACCACCCCATGGACTTGCCGAGTGCAACAATCTTGTCAAGATCTGGTTGCGAAACAGTTTCAGGATCGTCAAATGTTTCTGAATCTGCATCAGCTTTGCCCACGTTGAATCCCTCGAAGTCTCGGGCGGATACGGCATCAGGCCAGTTTCCTCCACAAAGAATTCAAGGTTCGCCTCGAAACCTCCTGCCAAGCTTGATCGATCAGTCTGATGCATATCACGATATCAAAATGATCCTTCCAAAATTCAAGCAAGGTGAGGTTTGAGGTATTGGTGATGTCGAAACATCTCTTGAAAAGATGTTTTGTATACAGAACCTTGATAAAAGAATACTCCGTTAGGATATCTTCCTCGAGGCCAGGAGGGTGAGCAAGGGCATTGTCCAACAACAGCAGACATTTTAGAGGGAGGTGCTTCTCTTCCAAGAATTTCTTCACTGTCCGGCCAAAACACATTCACCCACTTGGTGAACAAAAGTCTTGTTACCCAGGCTTTCACATTAACCCTCCACATCACCGGAAGCTTCTTCTTTGGCATCCCCACTGGCGTTGGAACAAAGTGCGAGCGTAAGCCTGTCTCTCATAGGCTTATGCCCAGGCATTTTTTTTCCGAAAAAGGCCAGTCTCGTCACAGTTGAAGACTTGCTGAAAACTGTAGCCTTCATTGATCGTCATCTCGTTGAACGTCTTAATAAAGGCTTCGGCCGCTTTCGTGTCTGAGCTGGCTGCCTCCCCATGCCGCACCACCGAATGGATGCCAGTCCGTTTCCGGAATTTATAAAACCACCCACGAGAAGCCTTGAAGTCTGGGGTTGGTGTCGATGTCCCTTCTCTTCTCTGTCATCTTCGGCCTGGGCAATCAGATCACCACCAAAAATAGCGCTGGCCTTGTGGCAGATTGCCGTCTCGGTTATCGTATTGCCAGCGATTTCTTTGTCTTTAATCCATACAAGAAGCAGCCTCTCCATCTCACCATATACGTGGCTTCTCTTGTTGGACAAAATAGTCACGCCCTTGGAAGGTGTAGCTGCTTTGATGGCTGCCTTCTGCTTAAGGATGGTGCCTATCGTCGACGGATTTCGGCCATATTCCTTAGCAATCACACTCAACCGCATGCCAGCTTCATACTTCTTAATTATCTCCATCTTAGTTTCCATAGAAAGCATTCTCTTCTTTCCGTGAACTTCAGCAACATTCTTAGGACCCATAGCTAATTAAGTTAATGAAGTTCACACACAACACGATAAAGTATATGTACAAGTAGAAAGCAAAATCACTAACACAAATTTATGTTAACTAACAAAATACGTATATGTGAACGAATTAATTCTGCGTGCGTACGATAACGCTGATGCAACGAAGTGGCTGGAGGACGCCTTTACGTAGTGGCATGATGGGATAGATGCTGACCAATAGGAGAGCAGGATCTTATGGCGGTGACTAGCATCAGGAACCAATGGGAGAGCGGGAGGCTGGTGGCGAGTCTACTGAGTTAGCGGCGTGTGAGTTTTAAAATTGTTCTTGGCGGTTCAGGTGAATCTCAAACTTTACAGCACACCCTTTCGTAACCTGAATTATTTTTGTATACAAAAGCAAAAAATCTTTGTCTTTGCTTTCATAACTTAGATTTTTCATAAGTAGGGACTTTCGTATGTTGAGGTTCCACTGTATATACGTATATTTCTGTCCAAAGAGTATTTTATTTATAAAAATTCTGGTTAATCTGTATAATATAATATATATATATATATATATGTTTGTATGTATGTATGTATGTGTACAGTGGTCCCCCCGTATTCGCGGGGGATGCGTACCAGACCCCCCCGTGAATAGTTAGAATCCGCGAATGTTTGGAACCCCTATAAAAATGCTAAAAACAGCCTATTTTGTTAGTTAAAACTCAAGAAAAACCCAATAAAAATTTTCCTACATGGTTTTTTTAATAGTTTTATCACAAAAAGTGTAATTTATGATGAAATTCATCAAAATAACCAGGAATTTGTGGATATTTATCATAGAAAAATACCGCGAATGCGCGAATTTTCCGCGAATAATGCAGGGAAACGTTCCCGAGAGAAATCCGCGAATGTGTGAGTCCGCGAATCTGGAGAACGCGAATACGGGGGGTCCACTGTGTATATATATATATATATATATATATATATATATATATATATATATATATATATATATATATTATATATATACACACACACAGTAGTACCTTGAGATACGAAAGGCTCTACTTATGAAAAACTCGAGATACGAAAGCCAATGCGAAAAATTTTACTGCTCTACATACGAAAAGGTTTCAAGATACGAAAGGTTGTTGCTGTAAAGTCCCGAGATTCGCCCGGACCACCGAGAACAATTTTAAAACTCCCGCGCCGCCAACTGAGTAAACTCGCCACCATCCTCCCGCTCTCCCATTGGTTCCTGATGCTAGTCACACCATACGGTCCTGCTCTCCTATTGGTCAGCATCTACCCCTTGTGCTTTAAGTATTCTATTGGTAAAAGGATGCTGTAAATTGAAAAACTTATTCATGCAATACATTGAATAAAAAAAAACATTAGGTAAAGATAGAATGAAGAATAGAAATGAATGGTTATTATACTTTTTGGCAGTTTCAGTAGTTGAAGAGAAAGAATGAAAATTTATGGCTTACTGTGTAAATTAATTGCTTGGCGATCGTTCGATACTCGTAAGTGCTGGATGTAAACAGACGTTTGGAAGCTTTTTTTTTGTTTGTTTATTATAGTTAATGGTTACTTAATAATTATTTGAAATGAGTACATGCAATACATTTAATAAAAAAAATTGTGAATTAGATATCATAAAATATAAAATAAATTAGACTGCCAACAAATACGTATTTTTTAGAATTCTTCTTCTGTTTTTATTATTACGTTACGTATACGTATGTTTCATTATAGCTGTCAGTAACTCGGTATCTCCATTAGGTAAAGATAGAATAAAGAATAGAAATGAATGGTTATTATACTGTTTGGTAGTTTCATTAGTAGAAGAGAGATACTGACGACAATTTAAGGCTTACTGTGTGCTAGGAAAAATGATTGCTTGGCGTTCGTTCGATACTCGTAAGACGGGTAAGAGCTGAATGTAAACAATTGATTGGAAGGTTTGTTTTTTGTTTGTTTGTTTGTGTATTATAGTTAATGGTTAATTAATAATTATTTGAAATGAGTACATACTGATTATTTATACATTTTATTGGCATATTCTAAGCTTTTAGCTCTTAGGTTTAGATGTCAGAATCATAGACTAGGCTACAGTAGCAACCGCTAATATAGGCTACGCTTATTGCTAAGGGACATATGCTAAAGTCCTAATATATGCAGTAAAAATGGGGTTGAACATTACATGCAGTTGAATATTGCCTTTTTGGAGTCATATTTCTTCTGTCGGATCGGTGTCGTAACCCTAGAACATGTGTTTTAGGCCTGGAAATATAATTTACTGGGGTGTTTTGGAGGGCTTGGAACAGATTAGTCATTTTACATGTAAAATGTGTTCCAAGATACGAAAAACTCATTATACGAAGGCCGCCTCGGAACGGATTAATTTTGTATCTCAAGGTACCACTGTATATATATATATATATATATATTTATATATATAATATATATATATATATCTATATATATATATATATATATATATATATATATATATATATATATGTGTGTGTGTGTATGTAAGTATATATATATATATATATATATATATATATATATATATATATATATATATATATATAGTATATATGTATATGTATATGTATATAGTGTGTGCATATATATATATATATATATATATATATATATATATATATATATATATATATATATAGAATTGTGAGACTAAACCTTGGGCCTCCATAGAGAGTCCCAGGGGTGTGCAACACCATTTTATTTTGACGGAGGAGAGAACAGTTTGAAGGCACTGGGACATTCAGCAGAGGCTGCTGCTATAATGCTCACTGCTTCACCAACACAAGCTGGTGAGTTGCTCACAAGACGCAACTTGAAGTTCATAGGAACAGCAGGGCCATACACCAGCATTTTGTGGAGGGTGTAACTATACTCGGTTTTTTTCCATCTGTCCACCTGCCTGTGGTGTTTGCATATGGTAATACTGCGTCCCGGGCTTTTAGATAGTTACATTCAGCTTACATTCAACAATTATAATAATATCCTATTTCGAATATTAACGGTGTAATTCGCATACAGTAAATTATTAAAACACTTTTCAGTTGCAAATGTACACCCAGATATCCTTTAATTTACCTAAAACTTATACATAGCATAACTATCTAAAGCCCGGGACGCACCATATGCAAACACCACAGGCGGGTGGACAGATGGAAAAAAAAACAGAGTATAGTCAGGACATCTTCAGGAAAGGTGATAAATCTGCTATTTAAGTTCTCATGGAGAAAACTTCATGAAGAGAAATTGCTGATATTTTTAATATCTGAGCCAAATTTGTGAGCTTAGACAAGGACCACATGAGAGATAAAGTAAAATTAGTATCTGGGCAAACAGCCTCCTGCAGGAAGTTGAGTTTCCTAAGGCAGTTAGCAACTACAGACTGGGATATTATCTTGGAATCATCAACACCCAGAAACCTAGTAATCTATCGAGCACATAATATCCCAAATTACATCCCTAAAATGTAGGATGGCTAGAGTCATAAACACCCACAGGTTAGATGCTCCCTGTTGAATTCATTGACATTTTTAAAACCAATGAGCCGGATGAAGTCACAGGATCACTGGATGCAGACAGCCTATTCACCAATGTTTAGATCAAAAGACCATAGACATCATCTTCAAAAATGTCTATGCATGTGACAGGGTTCACCTCCCAATTCATGAAAAACTAGTAGAGAGGCCAAAGATATGCATAGCAGAGTTCCCCTTGCAACATGTACATGGCCACTGTGGAAAACAGGACCTACATTAGATACCGGAAACCAAGAATTTACATCAGATAATTGGACGACATCTTCATTGCCACCAGAGGAGCATATGAAGCAAAAAGCTGGCAGGTGCCCTAAAAGCTATTTTGGCCCTCAACAGTACAGAGGAGGCCAGCTAAAAAATGACCCTTTTCTTGATTCTTTTAAGAGCAGAAGAATGGAATAATGCTTGGAGTTTGGAATCATGAATGAGATGCTGTGGTTTGGTATTGAGGGTAAATAAGTGACTGATCAGAGACTGTAGGTCATGTGTGAATGAGAAAAGAGAGAACAGTTTCCAGAAGTTGGCGAGAGCAATAACATATCCATTGTCCAAGGGTAAAGGGGATGTAGGAGAATGGAAACTTTAGGGTCATAAAAACAGTCAAGAAATGAGACAACTGTTATGATGATGAAAACACACACAAAAAAAGGTAAATATACCACATTTTCAGATTTCCCAATCCCACAGTAGAAATCTAAATCCCCACTCAAACACTGCTTCTGTCCAGTTTATTAGCAATAGCATGGTGGTATGGTAAGAACAGATTTAGTATCAGAGATTTTGAAAAGTTTTAACTATAAAATGTAAAGGTTAATGGCTAAGTGGAATGGAAAGATCGTAAGTGGAATTGAAAGATCATATATTACAAATGAGTAAATAGTGAAGTGTGTGGTAGTGTGTGATGTGTACTATTGGCCAGAATTGTCACTTCAAATATTGAAATTGTATGGATATGCACTTTATTGAAAAGGGTAAGAAACTTCCTCTTAAAAAAGTGGTAGACATGGAAGTAGTAGTATAAAGACATGTATTGTCTGGAAGTCTTGGGAAGAGGAAAGAAGACCTAGATCTCATGGAGTTCAGACTGAAGTTCACTTCTTGAGATATGGGAGAAACTTTCAAGAGCCTTAATGGAATTGGCAGTTTTCACAAGGCTAAAAATGTGAGAATATATACACATTGATGTGGTGAAAACTTATGTTTTACTAAAGTCATGTTTATTGTACATGTTGTGGAGTTCATGATTTCTTGTCATGCATTATATAAAGCTGTGTTAATAAACTTTATATTATGAAACATAATCCTCAACATTTCACTAATAGCCATACTATTATAACACCAAAGGTTCCCAGTTAATATGTATACGTGTAATAAATATGAGCGATTCAAAACTGAATATCTTCTCCAACCTTTATAGCCTGTATCCTTTTTCCTTTTTTTAAATTTGTGGCAAATTGGCACAATTCTTTCAATACTTCTAATGAGAATTTTCTAGTTTATACTTTTCATATAGCAGGATTACGCTTTACAGTTAATGTAAGTGCAAGATTATCTTTTCTAATAGAAATCCTAGTTTTTATTGCCATCTTAAAATCTACGATTACAGTATTTTAACTCCAAAACTTGCGTTGTGGGAGTTACCTGCAATGCTTGATTACTTATTTTGCAACTCCCTATATTTTTTCTCTTTTCTTTTATAGGTATGATCCCAACATCTCCCAGTCCCCCATTGGATGCCCAGCCAGTTACATACTGTGAACCAGCCTTCTGGTGTTCAATCTCATACTACGAACTTAATACTCGTGTAGGCGAGACGTTCCATGCATCACAGCCTTCTCTGACAGTGGATGGATTCACAGGTGGGATAGATTGTTGTTACTCAATTCTTTATATACTTGTTCTAGGGGAAATTCATGTGATGATGTACTGCAGTTACTAAATAAAAGAGTATTTGTAACATGATTAGTTTTAGGATACTCTTCTGTATTCAATATCAAAAAGGATGCAACCCTTTTCGTTCAGTGATGAAAGATACCTTGAGAGACTACTTGATATGCACTTGAGAAAATGTGAATAGAAATTTTTTTTTTTAAATGAATCACTTCCACTATATTTTTGAAATCATACCATCTTTCAGACCCTAGCAACAGTGAGCGTTTCTGCTTAGGTCTTCTGTCCAACGTTAATCGCAACCCTGTTGTAGAACAGACGAGACGTCACATTGGCAAAGGAGTTAGGTTGTATTATATTGGAGGTGAAGTTTTTGCAGAATGCCTGTCAGATTCCTCCATTTTTGTCCAAAGTCCAAATTGTAACCAGCGTTACGGTTGGCATCCGGCAACAGTTGTGAAGATTCCGCCAGGTAAGATCTGTGATAATATAACTATGCATAAATGATATTTCAATATTAACATTGTAAAGGTGCTACTTTTAAATGTTGTTTGTGATAACTTACCTTCTTGTCATTTTCATTTATTAATTTTTAGAGTAGATAAATGCTTCCATTGTTTTTATCATATTAACAAGTCAATAATACTGATATTAGTGAGATTTTATCTTAGTTTTCAGAAGAGAACATTCTCTCCTCACTTTGAAATATAAATTTGCATCAGAAAGAAGTTAGGGAATTTTCCATCCCAAAAAGGTAATACTAAATTAATTACCTCTGTTTCAAGTTTTTGATGGGCTATTCTATACGTATTATTTAATTTTTGCAATACAAGGCATTCTTATATTCAGTTATGATAGCAGTTGATCTCTTCCAGGTTGTAACTTGAAAATCTTCAATAATCAAGAGTTTGCACATCAGTTGGCACAGAGTGTGAGTCAAGGTTTTGAGGCCGTTTATCAGTTGACTCGTATGTGCACCATACGTATTTCCTTCGTAAAAGGATGGGGTGCACAATACAGGTAGGAAGTCATCCTATTACTTTTGATATAAATGTCTTATCTTTTGCATTAGTAAAGTATGAAAATCAGTTATCAGTGTCACAATTAGTCCTAGATTCTGATTATAAAGCTTGTTTGGTTGATCTTGATTTAAATGCTGCTTTTTCCTGTGTCAATCATGGTGTCCTAGTTTCCAAACTTGCACAGATTGGAGTTGGACCATTTCATAGTATTACACTATTAGTGGTATATTTATAACTAGTAGAATGCAGAGTAGTTATGGATTGGTACTACAATGACTAGAGGAATGTTATCTTTGGTGTTCACAGCCCATTATGTCTTACATGCCTGTGATATGATGCTACCTTTGCATTGATCCCAGCTCCTGAGTACAGACATTGGTTGCTGAAGCTCTCAACAGAGATTTAGTCAAAGTTAGTGCATAGTACAATTTATGGTGGTAAACCCTAACAAAACTCATAGTATGATTGTTAGGAGGGCTATGACACTAGAACCCCCCTCCCCTCCCCTCCCAATATTTTAATTGGCAAGTGCTTCTGCAACTACATGCGATTTATATAAAATCATAGACATCATTCTTGATTGATTTCTCAACATTTTAGAAACATATCTGGTGTATCTCTTGTATGGTGCACTAAAATCTGCATACGATACTGATGTCTTTCACACCTATTGGATACCTGTCAATCCTGAGAAAATATTTTCTTTGCTTCTCCAATTTTGGTATTCAGCTGCTGACTCAGATCTTAAATCGTTGGACATAAATTTGTTGTATCTGATTTTGATAGTAATCATGGCATTGTCGCACGAAGCTGTAAAACTTGAGTTACTTCATGTGAATATTTTGTAAGGCTGCACAATTGCTCCACAGTGTTTCATGTTCCAGATTTTACTCGTTAACAAATGCACTTTTGCAGAAAACTGCATATGTAGTTTTGTCCATTTTAGATTTAACTTAAAATTAATGGGATTCCTTTTGAAGTGGTAACCATCTTGCAGTATACTGGCCTTTGTTCTGGATTACCTTATCATGAACAGCTTAGTATTTTTGTATCAAAACTGAACAATTTTTCTGTGAAGTAGTCTTATTCATTACAGTAATTTCCAACTTGGAGAACAAAGAAAACCTTGGCTTTGATCCAAGATGTTTCTTTGATCCAATATGGATGTTTTTGTCAAAACTAAATGCGTCCAACTTGTGCCTTCCAATTTATATTATGCAAAAAGTTTATGGGTGCAGATTTTAAGTGCTTCTCATCTACACTTAAACTTTATATGTGTAGGTTCTTATTCAATGTACTTTGGGTAAAAGTGTGAATTTACTCTTGAAGAAAAATTGCAGGGCATGCACTTCTCTTTGCATAGTTCAATGTTACTTTGGTGGAGCCAGTATTTTTTCCTATTTTCAGTTGAAAAGTTGTGAATTTTTCAAACTTTCGAGCATGCCTGTTTTCAGATCTTCCTTTGTTTTAGTAAGTCACCATCATAATGAAAAATGAAACTTAGTAGAGGTAGTTAGGATTGAAGAATTACTGTGCACAGTCCGACCTCTTTCAACCGGCATCCTTGGGACCAGGCCAGTGCCAGACCTCAGAAAATCCTGAATGACAGAAATAAACACTAAAAAAAACTCCTATATGAACAAAGTTATGTTAGCTCATTCCACTTATATAATATTGTTCTGTTATCAAAAGTAGAACAAAGCTTTTGAATATCAACTGTCGTTAGTTAGGTTTAGTTCCTTAAGAAAAATCTCCCCAGAAATGCTTATACTGTTGTTGGAGCTCATACCACTTTAAAACCACATAGTTGCATAGTCAAATACTACAGTTGTATGAAGAACAATGATGATTTTAATAACACTTGTTTTACATACTGAATTTCAATTATATTTCCTGTATTACTGTCATTCAAATAATAATTTGTGAACATAGCGATCAGGCACCATTTGTATTCTGGTAATGTTTACATTCTTCAAATCACTAAGTGAATGCATTTTACTGACATCATCTTAGCCAATACAGTACTAATTGCTAACTGAAAGGCATTTTGGAAATTAATTTTTCTCCATGTTTTTAGAAGTTTGGTTTAAAAATGCAATTTACTTTATTTACAAATGTAATAAATTAAATGAAGTAAAGGTGCGAATTCGCCAGAATCGGATGTTTTGTGACCTGAAGTTATTCATTTTTCAGCCACAGCTACAACTGTAAATTTAGTGGCTCACATTCGTAACACTTTCAGGAAAAAGATTTATTTTTATTCAAGGAAGTCACCATTGAAAATTTTAAACATTTGAACAAGTCAGCAAGTGTAACGCAACCCTTGAAAAGTGGTTCTTAATCATAGAAATAATAATGAATGCTTAGACAATTCACAAAGTTGGTAAGCCTGATTTAATGTATGAAGATTTGCCTTCAACCTAATGAACTTTTGATTCTAGGGCTATTTATAAATTTTTAAAAGCTAACTTAGAAATGCATCAGTGATATTACCAAAACTGAGAGATGCATAGAAAGCCTAGCTTAGTGTAATCTACTTTCACTAGTATACATGATGTATGTATAAAGGATTATTAATGATTTTAGATTAAATTTTAATGATCGCATGATACACGAGTACACATGAAAATTATGGTTCTTTTGTATGCTGTATATTTTTTAGTGTCTCGGAATGTTTCTATGGAAATAAATTCTGCTTGTGTATTTACGGAGCAAGCTCCAGAAAAGAAAAAAAATGAAAAGACAAGTGGTGCTGCCCTCTTAGCCACTCAACAACTAATGACGGCCGATTAAAAAAAAAAAAAAAAAAAGAAAAAAAAAAGTTCCAGATCATGAGAGTAGCCATACCACAGAGTGTACAGTTTAAAAGATTGGACTATTCGCTTTCTAACTTGAACATTAGTTATATTTGGGATTCTGGAGAATCAAGCACATTGCTCCTCCCCCCCCCTTTCCTAGCAACTTACGAAATCTACTGCAAAAAAATATATAATGTTTGAAGGTGTCGAGGATATGTTGAGAGAAGTTATCTTTGTGTATCTTTATAAGCCGCATGTTTCCTTTTGGTTCCCTTTACTTTTACTGTACTAAGATATGCTTCTGGTTAGTGGGATTAATAGAAACACATGAAAGCTATTACCATTTTATTAGCTTCACTTTACATATTGGAAAATAAATTAGGTATTTTTTCTGTATCAGAATCTTGCATTCAGAAATTCCTTAAAATTTCTGTACATACTACCGAGATATGTTGACAACGAGATAGCATGTCCATATTTTATCTGTAAATACAAGTTGAAATTTGTATGAACATCCTATCATTTTGTGCATTTGGTATCTTCATGAAGGTCGGTGGGTCTGGGCAAACTTACTTACTGGCCCAGTCAATGAAGCGCCCTAACAGACGTCCACTAATCCTATTAAGTCCTTCTCTCCTTCTCAGTAGCAGCCCTTTCAAGGAAGAAAGTCCCAGCCCCAGCCTTTCACCAGATTACATTCCAACCTGTGGCCTGCGTCCAAGTTGGGATCAAAGATCACCACTAAGCCCCCTACCAAATGATTCTGATGTCCTTCACACTCCTGTAGGTGCCAGACTACACCATTTTTGGAAGGAATGCAGTCTCATAAGTGCAGAAGCTTGGGTAGTTCAAGTTCTGTGAGTGGGCTACGGGCTACTCCATTCCTTTCAAGGAAGAACCCCTTTCCAAGGCACCCATCAAGTTGATGGCTTACTCCTTTGGCTTGGAGAGGTTTTTGACACTCGGTTCAGAAGTAGAAGTAGAGGTTCTCATTCGGAAAAGGGCAGTGGAAGAGGTAATTGACCAGTCCAAAGAATTTTACAACAGACTTTTTGTAGTCCAAAAGTCATAAGGGAGCTGGAGGCCCATCACCGATGTTCGCGCTTTGAATTTTTGTTCTGAAAAAGTTCAACATGGAACAATGCAATCAGTTGTAGCATCACTTTGCCAAGGGAACTGGATGGTTTTTTTGTTTGTATGGTGTTTTTACGTTGCATGGAACCAGTGGTTATTCAGCAACGGGACCAACGGCTTTATGTGACTTCCAAACCACGTCGAGAGTGAACTTCTATCACCAGAAAGACACATCTCTCACTCCTCAGTAGAATGGCCGAGAATCGAACCCGTGACCACTGAGGTGAGAAGCAAACACCAAACCAACCACGCCACTGAGGCGCTGGAACTGGGTGGTGTCCCTGGATATGCAGGATGTGTGCTTCCATGTCCCTATCCATATAAATTCCAGAAAGTATCTACGCTTCATCTTCCACAACAAAGTGTTCCAGTTTTGGGTGCTGTGCTTACGACTAATGACAGGACCTCGAGTATCCACATGAGTTTTAGCGCCTCTAGGGCAGTGGCTACACCTTCTAGGGATAAACATGTTGCTTTACCTCAATGACTGGCTTTGCTTCTCTTTGGAAAGCCAGTGTGCGAAGGACTTGAAGAGGCCCCTCGGCCTGATGCAGTCGTTAGGCATAATAGAAATGTTTAGACCTAATTATAAATGTACAGAAATCACAGTTGATCCTGTCTCAGAGCATTCTCTATTTGTGGGTAACTTTTTCCTCTCCCCAAGAGAGTGGAGTTGTGCTTTCTGACAGTTTGTCATAATGGAGAAGTCTGTGAAACTGGGAAGGCTTCGTATGAGAACACTGCAGTTCTTCCTCAAGACGAACTGGTGCAGGAAAACTCTAACTGGATTCAGCAATTTTTCTGATCACCAGGGAAATCAAAGACCTGCTTGGTGGCTTTCAAGGGAAAGATTTCAGGAAGGATTCTCCCTTCATCCTCTGCACCCCATCTTACTGTTATACTCAAGACATTTCAGACATGGGTTGGGGAGCCCTGTTAGGAAACCAGGAGGTATCAGAGGTGTGGTCGGAAACCCATAAGTCCCTGCACATCAATGTAAGAGAACTCCTAGCAATTTACTTGGGCCTTCAGGCGTTCATTCATCTAGTGCCAGACTGAGTGATTGCTGTTCATTCGGAAAATTCTCACAGCCTTGTCCTACATTCAAAAGCAGGTGGGACACACTCCTTCACACTTTTCATGACAGCAAGGGACCTTTTATGGTAGAGGAGAATTAGGTCATTCTCATCCCTCGTTTCGTTCATGGGAGAATGAACGTTCTGGCAGACAAACTGAGAAGGGGTATCAAAGTTCTTACATCAAAATGGACTCTTAGATGCCAGAGTCTGCCTCGATCTTTGGAAGCTCTTGGGAAAGCCATTGGTAGACCACCTTGCCCCTTCTAAAGAAAAACTATCTGCTCCTATTGTACTTCCCAGTCCCATATTCCCTGGCTTGATCAGTCGATGCGATACCGTTGGACTGAATGGGGCAAGACACCCATGCATTCCTTCCCTTCAGAATGATCAGGGATGTCCTGAACAAAGTCAGGTCTCTCTAAAACGTTTGTCTGCCTCTTTAGCCCAATCTGGCCAAGGAAGGAATGGCTAATGTTTAGACTTCCTGAGGCCCCTTTCTCAAAAGAAGTCGGTGCTCATAACCACATTTACACATATCTTCAGGGGTTGTTCACTCTGGCACTGTCAGGCTTCAGACTGCCAGGAGCCTTGTTAGAGCCAAAGGCTTTTCACGGAAGTTATTGCAAAGTGCAGATGAGCTTCTGACAAGCTTTACCAGGTTTCTGAAGATGGTGTCAACAGGCTAAAGTCTGTTCTTCTGAGACCTCCGAGTGAAAAAGCCAATTTTCTTCTTTATCTGAGGAACACTAGGAAATTGTTGCCCTCGACTATTAGAGGCTGTAGGGCTAAGTTGAGCTCACCGCTCAAACACAGAGGTCTAGAGTTGCTGTCCAACAGTGAGCTTTCTGATCTCATTCAACATTTGAAACTTAAAAAGTTCTGAAAGACCGACAAACGCTAAAAAAAAAACAAATACAGGCAGTCTGCGGCTTACGACGTTCCGAGTTTGCGATGCCTTTCAATTACGTATATTCATCAGAAATTATTTCCAAGCTTACGACGCCAATCCGACGGAAGAATTATGACTCCAAAAAGGCAAAATACAGTAGACCCTTGACTCACGAACACAATCCGTTCCTAGACCTTGGTTGTGTTCGAAATTGTTCGTGACTCGGAGCTAATTTCCCCATAAGGTTTAATGGGAATAATATTAATTGGTTCTCGACCCCTACGAACCAATATATATTATGTATATTTTGCCATATTTTACACAGATAATGTAAAAGTCAGTGTAAAAAACCTTAATATATCTAATAATATAATTTAAAATGGTAAACTAACACTATAAAAACGTTTGTAAAGTGAACACTTACTATGACTGGCGAGACTTCTGGCTTGACGGACAAGAGAAGAGGAGGGTGGTGGGTGGGGAGGAGGTTATTGTGCGGAAGGAGACCCTCCCCCATCCAGGTCGGGGAGATCTCGTTCCGGAGATTCAACTCTTCTAGGTTTTTTTGGTGAACGTTTAATCACAAACTTATCCAATGTCTGTTGCCTTTTCCTTCCTTGCATAACTTTTCTGAAATGGCTCATTAAATTTTCATTGAGCATATTCACGATCCTGTTCGTAACAATTTTGTCCGGATGATACAATTCAAGGAAGCACTGGACATCATTCCACTTTTCCAATGCGGCCTTTATCACATCACTGCTGACATCTGTAACTTCCTCCCCAGCCTCCTCTTTGTCAGTTGATTGCTCCCGAGCAAGTTGCTCCTGCTGCTCTTTGTGGAGTTGAACAAGTTCGTCCGCAGTCAAATCTTCTGAATGTTCAGCGACCAATTCTTCAACATCTTCGTCGTTGACTTGTAGACCCATACTGTTGCCCATGGACACAATTTCTTGCACAATCTCTGCATCGAAGCCCTCAAAGTCACGGACAGTTACGCACTGGGGCCAAAGTTTCCGCCACGCAGAATTTAATGTGCGGTACGTAACTTCAGTCCATGCGTTATCAATGAGGGTTATGCAGTGAAAAACATTAAAGTGCTTCTTCCAAAATTCTTTTAAGGTTAATTTTGTCTCTTCAGTTACACGGAAGCATCTGGAGAAGAGCGCCTTCGTATATAATTTCTTAAAATTGCTAATGACTTGTTGGTCCATGGGCTGGAGAACAGAGGTCGTGTTGGGTGGAAGGAACTTGAACTGAATGAAGTCATGTTCACTGCAGTCAGCCAAGTACGAAGGGTGTGCCGGGGCATTATCCATGATCAGAAGGCACCGCAGGGGTAGCTTGTTCTCTGTTAGGTACTGACTCACGGTCGGCGCAAACACTTCATCAATCCACTCCATAAACAAGTTCCGTGTCACCCATGCTTTTGTATTGGCCCTCCACATTACAGGCAGTCTGGCCTTATTTACGTTGTGCTGCTTAAAGGCACGCGGGTTATTTGAATGGTAGACAAGTAGCGGCTTTAGTTTCAAGTCGCCACTTGCGTTTGAGCATAACAAAAGCGTAAGCCTATCCTTCATTGGCTTGTGGCCTGGGAGCGCCTTCTCTTCTTGGGTGATAAATGTCCTGTTGGGCATCTTCTTCCAGAAGAGGCCCGTTTCATCACAATTGAAAATCTGTTGAGCGACGTATCCTTCGGCCTCCACGAACTCGGCAAACTCAGTCACGAATGCCTCAGCAGCAGCCTTGTCTGCGCTAGCAGCCTCACCATGCCTAATTTACAGAGTGAATTCCCAGTTTCTCTTCTTGAAGTTATAAAACCACCCTTTACTAGCCTTAAAATCATCTGGCGTGGCACTAGTAGAAGGAGTTTCCTTCAGCAAACTCTGATACACTTGCCGAGCTTTCTCGCAGATGATCGGCTCGTTTACACTATCACCTGCCATCTGTTTCTCATGTACCCACTTCAAAATTATTTTTTCTGCCTCTTCGAGGGTTGTTTGCGATCTCATCTTGGTTAGTACTGTCACTCCCTTCGCAACATTTGCTTCTTTAATGGCATCCTTGTTTTTTCAAAATTGTCGAAATTGTCGACTTGGCCATCTTGTACTCACCTGCGATATCGGTCACGCGAACACCACGTTCAAACTTTTCTATAATTTCTTTCTTTATTTCAATGGTTATCTTCCTCTGCACCCTCTTCTCACCATCACTCTTCACTTTCTTACTTTCACCACCACTCTTCACTTTCTTAGGGCCCATTATGAAGAAAATCACAAGTTTTAGCGCAAAAAATGCTAAGCGAATTGACGAACGTCTTGTACACAATGAGATGAGACAAAGAGCGATGCGTGGGTGACGCCGTGCGTGGGCGGCTGGAGGATGGCTGGTCCCATGGCAACTCAAACGCTCTCACGTGTGCTGGGCGATTTCGCGCATTTTTCAAATGTTTGTGTCTAAAAATTAGTTTGTGAAACAAAGTGAATTGTTATTTTCCAGAAATTTCCAGCATTTTTCAAATGTTCATGTCTCAAAATTAGTTCATGACCCAAACAGAATTTTTATTTTCCGCATTTTTTTTTGTTCGTATCTCAAAGTTAGTTCGTAAGTCAAGGGTGAAATTTTACCTATAATTTTGGTCGGGGATCGAGTTGTACGTGGGTCAATGCGTTCGTGAGAAAAGGGTCTACTGTACTGTACATACTTGAGTAATATTCAACTACATGTAATGTTCAACCCCATTTTTACTGCATATATTAGGACTTTAGCATATGTCCCTTATAATGTTGCGTTTTGATTCTAGCAATAAGCCTAGCCTATGTTAGCAGTTGCTACTGTAGCCTAGTCTATGATTCTTACATCTAAACCTAAGAAGCTAAAAGCTTAGAATAGGACAATAAAATGTGTAAATAATCAGTATGTACTTATTTCAAATTATTATTAATTAACCATTAACTATAATAGGAAAAAAAAAAAAAAAAAAAGCTTCCAACCTTTTGTTTACGTTCAACACTACGAGTAGCGAACAATCGCCAAGCAACCACTTTTACCTAGCACACAGTATAGTAATCATAAATTTTCATTCTCTCGCTTCAACTACTGAAACTACCAAACAGTATAATAACCATTCATTTCTATTCTTTATTCTATCTTTACCTAATGGAGATACCGAGTTATCGACAGCTATGATGAAACATATATACATAATGACATTAAAACAAAAGAAGAATTCTAGAAAATGTATGCTGACTTCGATGATAGCAGTCTTTGATTAATTTTATATTTTATGATATTTAATTCACAAATTTTTAATTTTTTTATTAAATGTATTGCATGAATAAGTTTTTCAGTTTACAGCATCCTTATATTTATAGAATTAAAAAAGTACAATTCTTTGTGAATCATGAATGAAGAAGTTAGCTGACGAAATACAAATGGTGGCAGCCAGTAAATGCATTGTTTACATTTGGGAAATGAAGGTACACTGCACTTATTATAGCCTAGAACAGCCATAAATTAAAAAACATAACAATAATAATATATTCTCAGATAAGTAAAACAACATTATATACGTATATATATATATATTTATTGTCGTGGTTATTATACTAAAACAGAAGCTTGTCGATTACTGTGGAAACTAATGCTGCTTTGAAATCCAAAGAATGTGGTGGGCTTAGCCTAGTCCCTAAAGTTTGCAATTTTTCAATGTAGAAACGTCATAATAATAAAAGTTTCTCAAATAAGTAAAACAACATTTGTATTTATTGTCTGTTGTCAGGAAATCCAAAGCGTTGGCTTAGCCTAGTGCCAAACTCTTGCACATTTCTAAAACTAGCCTATACGTACCACATGTAATGTTCAGTCCCAAAATTTTAGACCATAAAATTGGTCTTTAAATATCAAACCTTACAAGAGTATATACATTAAACAATACTTTAAGGTTTTTTGATGAAAAGCACAATAAAAATGCAGTTAACATAGTTTTCAATAGACACCCAAAGCATTTTAAGTAAGGTTTTCTTAGGATTTTTTTGATTTCCGACAAATTTTCGGCTTACAACACATCTCAAAAACTGAACCCCGTCGTAAATAGGGGACTGCCTGTAAAACAAAAAAATTTTAAACACTTTTATTTCAAAATTTGCCAAAAAGTATAAAATAAAACTTAATGGTTACTTATGCCTAAACATAAAAGTGTGTGATGTCTATTTGCCTAATCTTGTATTCTTTTCTCTGCTCAAAAAGCTCTCTAGTATGCACAATGTTTTTGCTTACTTATGCCTAAATGTAAAATAGTGGGCTGCTTACCCTATACATACATAGGTAAAGAAAGCTTTATGGCTCAGTGGTGTGATCAGTATGGTCTTGGCCTGCCACCTTGGTAGCTGCAAGTTTGATTCTCGGGCATTCCATTGAGGGGTTAGAGATGTGCATTTCTGATGATAGAAGTTCACTCTCGACGTGGTTTGGAAGTCACTTAAAGCTGTTGGTCCCATTGCTTGAATAACCACTAGTTCCATGCAACGTAAAAACACCATGCAAACAAACAGAAGTAATGCAAATTTCCAGGCATTTTCTAAAGATGTGTATGTATAGCCTACTCTAAGTGGTTCTTGAGGAAGCTTACCAGGTATGGAACTAAATTACATGAAAGTCACCATAGATAATACATGACATTATCATACTGCACTCTTGGACAATATTAGTTGCTGCTTGGCTGTGACAGTAACATCAAAAGGTTTTTCATTCAATAACTAAAGGAGGCTCTAGAACCTATAAATTGGTATTTATTTTTGTATATTCAATAACTAAAGGAGGCTCTAGAACCTTTAATTGGTACTTATTTTTGTATAACTGTTCTATTCACTGCAACACAAATAGTAACACACACTCTCTCTCTCTCTCTCTGTTAATGACCGCTGCAACTCACCCATCCCAGGGAGGAGTAGTAGACTGCAGAGGGAGGCAACCCCGACCCTCCACCCATCCGGAGCAACAACTATGCCCAAGTAGCAACCCCCAACCCCCTCCACCTCAGACAGCACAATCCTCAACTTCCAATTCCCCCCCTCCCCCCCTCAGGCCTTTGATTTAATGCTCATCCTCATCACTTTCATCACTGCCACAGTTTGAGTGGCTCGGTTCTACTGAAATTGAATCCACTTGTGTTCAAAAGCAATGTGTATCGTAATAGTCTTCTTGAATCATTTTTGAATGTTCATATTTTTTCCAGTTATCAATAACTTCTTTTAATATCAGCTCTTTTTTTTCCAGTTATCAATAACTTCTTTTAATATCAGCTCTTCAACATTTTTTGTTAAATCCTTGTTCTTTGAATTTTCTTCTTTCTTTCAAGTTTATGTAGCTCAGGTCTGGTATTCAAAAAGTCGTAAGGAATGCTGTTGTCACTTAACCACTTGATGATATCTCCTGTTCTGGAATTTCCTGTAGGGGCTTTATTCAACTGCATGTTGTGATAGGGACTGTTGTCCATAATAATTAATGATCTTGGAGGGATATTTGCATCAGTTGCTCTAGAAACTGTTTCTTGAGTGTATGGCTATTCATGGAATCATGACAATCTCCTTTAATACGTCTTGGGTTTGAACATTAACCCTCACAGTCCGGGTATCTTACATATACAATCACATATAGCTGCAGGGCAATGTCAGGGTATCGTATATATAAGATTTTAATTGCCTGCCAAACGTTTTGAATGAAATCAGTGCAATTTTTATAGTAAGACACCTCTAGGGTATTTATGACAAATTGGCAGCCCATTTAACTCTAACTGGCTGCTCTGAGATGGTAGATCAGTCATCTCTGCAGCAGTGATATGGAGAGGTCACTGTCATATCCCCATGACTCCCAACCTAGCACCTCTCGCGGTCTCGGTGTGCACCCACACAAATGGTGGTGGCAGTTATGTTAGTGCTCATAGATTCTTTCTCTTTCTCCCCCCCCCCCCCCCCCCCAAAAAAAAAAAAAAAAAAAAAAAAAAAAAGGAGGTCCCTAAGAACTTCAAAGATAAATGAAACTTTGCCTTTATTAGAGGAATTTCATGATAGTGATTCTTATGCCGGTGAATGTGATTATGAGAACTATGTTCTTGAAGGCTTGGGATGGTCAGATGTGTTGGTGAAGAACTGCATGACCCTACGTATCTACTAGAATAAAGTGATACTGATGCCTGCAAAGGAGAAATTATTCATGATGAAGAAATAAATGGTTTTTCGAGGCAGAAAGTCCGTTCACTGAAGCAGGCAGCGTGGGAGGGTGGGCTCCTCCTCCTTTTATAGCTCATCTGAGGGACAGGGTGGTAGTCATGGTGTTCGATCGCATTGTTTGGTTAAGGAAGAAGGTGATGGTTGGACTGATGAGTGTAGGCAGCTCTGCTCTTTTGTAAAAGGCAAGACTTTCTCTTCTTATCACTAACTTGTTGAAATCATCACTGACATTTTATATTTGTATTTTCCATTGCTAACAAACCTGCTGGGGTATAAAAAGAAAATATCTCCTGATCCCTCTTCCAAGACTTCCCAAAGTTGTTCACAACATGGGTGAGCTTGGGAAAAATGGTAAGAGGTAAAAACTTCAAGACAACCCAGATACCGATACCTGTTCCCTCCATAGCACTGTTATTTAGGAGAATATATAATATTGTTACTAAAATCATTCTTGTTCTCTGGTTATTGTATATTAAAGGTTCAAAAGTTTAAAGGTAATATAATTGGGTTATACAAACAATTTCAAAGGCATAAGTTACAGGCAGTCCCCGGGTTACGAAGGGTTCGGCTTACGACGTTCTGAGGTTAAGGCGCTTTTAAATTATTTCCAGGGTTACGACGCTTACAACGCTCATCTGGCATAAGAAATATGACACCAAAAATGCAAAATAATCAATATTTGAAGGTTTTGGGAATGAAAAATGCAATAAGAATGCAGTTTACATAGTTTCCAATGCACCCCAAGCATTAAAAGTAAGGTTTTCTTAGGATTTTTGACGATGTTCCGGCTTACGACGCGTCTCAAGAATGGAACCCCAGTCATAACCCGGGGACTGCCTGTATATTGAAAAATAACATAAAGCATAACTGTTTAGTATTTACTCCGTTTATTAGCTGGATACAGTTTGGCTAATATTATGGCTACCATTAGAAGACTGAACAATTTAGGTACGTAGTGCTTACTCTAATTTGCTGATATATACTTAGAATATATTGGCTAGAAACAGTTAGATTATGAAAGATTCTGATAATGGAGGGGTTAATCCTTTGCCTCATTACAATACAAATTGGTTCTATTAAGTAATCCCAAGAAAAATGAGATACTGGTACATGAATAAAACTATGATTAAGAAAGGACCAGAGTTTGTTTCTCGGTATAAATCAACAAAACATTCAACTCAAAGAAAAGCACAAATCCCATCTGAACTAAGTTAAAATTACAATTTTATTAAAGATAATATTCAATATAATTATCCTGGAAATGAAAAGAGGTACAGAAAATTAATATTATGCCAAACTTTATTTTGTGGGTTTTGTTAATATATACATTTTAGGAAGCCTAGAAGAATTTTAAATTCCTATACTAATGACAAAAATATTGGCTGGTATCAGCCAGATATTCACTGATACAGGTACCACAAATACTAGCTGATACCACCAATACCGATACCAATACTTGGGCACATCCCTAGTTGGGATAGGCTAAGTACCCAACCAAGTCCCTTGTAGAACAGGAGACTATCTCCTGGTTGATTGTCATTAAACAAGAAATTCCAAGTATGATGGATCCACCTTCTCCCTGCACATAGAAAGGGAAAGAAAAAGAGGCCAGCCATCTCTCTTTTCATACCATCATATTAGGCAAGATACAGACTGTCTTGCTAGAGGCACTCAACGAGTTACACAGCTTGTTGAGCATTGAGCAGCTACCACTTTACAGGGGGGAGTTGGAAGACCTGTGGCCAACATCCCTCAGGTAAAAGGAAGTGAAAGTGGTTTGGCGAAGTCAAGAACCATATTACTACAAAAACAGTAGTTTGGTCTGTCTGTCTGTTGTCTATAAGCACTTTTCACCAGTGCGGAATCCCACGTTAGTGCTTAACAGCTGACGGACCAGTTTATTAGCATTGGGGTTAAAAACGGGTGAAGGAGAGAGGGTCTTTCCCTACTCAGCGACTACCTAACTAACAAGACCAAGCCATTTTCAAATCGTTGCTGAATATGGTAAGATACGGGTGAAAATTACATCCGGAAAAACTACCTCTCGGTTGGTAGTTTACGTTAAACATTGAATTTTGAATTCTTACATTCTGACAATTAGGGAAGGAACAACAACATAAGAAGTAACGCTTTGTTCGAGCATTAGCTCAGCAAAAAAACACCGGTGTTAGATAACTGTTACTTTAGAGTAGTCACATCGTCTGGGGTTGTTGCACCTGGTCTCACCGTCCAGGTACTGGGCCCCACTAACTAGTCATTCAAAATCCTATTAACAGACTTATTCATGAATGCCAAGGAGAAGCATAGTCCTCTAATGCACTACATTAGTAATTCCTACAGTGTGCCACACAAGGTACAATGTAGGTATACAAACAAACACCTTTGTTTAAAAAAAAAAAATCTTGATTTAAGACTTGGGCTTTGTTTACTGTTAACTTCTGTAAACTACCATTAGCATTTGAAAGGTATGTGCAATGTATGATGGATGTAGAAGCTTCATTGCACAATGTCTTCAGTCTTCTTTTAGATTTTACTGTACTTACTTACGGTTATGACACAGGATCTTCACTTCCTTTTCTTCATTACGACACTGGATCTTAAATAGACTTCAGACATTGTTTTCAGAGCCTCTTCATTTTATTATCCAAAACCTTCATTTTATTATCCAAATAAGTCAGAAATATTATTACAGTAATAAGGTACATTATACTTATGTGAACAAGAAATCCAGACTCTAAAGGACACCAAAATCAAATATCTTAATGGGATTTTAAGGTATAAATAAAACTTAAGAAATTTACAATGTACTTAGCTATTTCAAATCTACTAAATGCCCTGAACTGCCACCTTCCAGTTTTAAGAAATTCCTTCATAAATTATTTAATCTTCATACTGTACATTAAAATGTTTTTCCAACAGTTGAAATTAATCTTGTCTAAATTTTATTTTCCAGACGACAGACTGTTACATCCACTCCTTGTTGGATAGAATTGCATCTAAACGGTCCTCTCCAGTGGTTAGACCGAGTGTTGACGCAAATGGGATCACCTGTCCTCCCATGCTCTTCTATGTCTTGAATTGCTTTCTACAAAATGAGTCTAGCTTAACCAGAGATCACAAACTTTTGATATTGCTAATAAGCATAAAATTTGTTATTAGAGGTCTCAGTTAGGCCATTTTGAGCAAATTATTAGGTTATGTCTAGCAAAGAACACACATTATGTGGAAACTAGAGTCATTTCTTTTGCACTGCAGAGCATCATTTTGAAATGAACTTTGTGTCTCTGAGAATATTTTTTTCTATTTTTCATGATTGTCTTTTGTTAGAAATGTGGGAAAGTTCACTCTACTGATTTTTTTGCATCTAGTGGTTGGTACAATGCATCACTGTTTATGTGATAATCAGTTGCATAGCAGTTTTGACAGAAATATGTATATATTTATCACCCTAATCTAACATGGTGGAAATTTTCACTTATGTGCAATTTAATATTTTAAAATTTTCTCTGTCAACTCCAGGTATACATAACAGTGTGTTACAAATCTCTAGATAAGCTTAACTTTTAAAAAGTGATACAGTTGAGTTATACTAAACTTTCGGAGTATTAAAAAAAGGCTCATAAAAGTAGAGCTAGATAGAAAATGCTATGTGAAAAACCTGTTGAATGTTTACAGCATTAACTATACTATATGGGTAGATTCGAAAATTTCTATCACAAAGATTATGGTGTTGTCATCGGGAAAAAGCGAATTGTTTCTATGGTATGATTCGAGTTATCCACCTACTGGTTTCCCACCTGATTATTCCCTCCCTCAAATTATATTGAAAATTATATAGTTTATTATATTTTCTTATGGTTAAATAAAATTTCGTGTTTAAATGTAGAATCACTACACGTTTCTTGATCAGATTTACTAAGCTGAATACGTTACACTAACCTTTTAGTCCCTATATCCGTGGAGAAACCAGATGCAGAGTTATGGAAGTCATAACCTACTTTGACCCTGTTTCTTGCTTATGCTTTTAAGGTATTCTGCTGTTGCCAAATTTCACTTTAATTTTAATGATTTCATCAAACTTATTTCAGTTGCTAGCTTCAATTGAAATTCCTTTTGAACAATCCTGGTGGATGATTGGAACACTACTACAATATGAATAGTATATATAAAATGCTATGAGACTCCTAAATTGACTAATACAAATGGTTGAACATGCCTGAAACTTTCTCTTGTTATATATAACATTGTATTCAAGTAGATGTAGATTTGTACAAGTACTGTAATCTATTAGATTGGGAAAATTCATTGCTAATAATTGTACTATTATAAAGATTTATTGTAATTCTGTACAAAGATTCTACCTTGTAAATTGTGCTGTTAAAAAGTAATTTTACACCAAACTATTTTTTGGAGTAGAGAATTTAAATAAATTATTTTAGCAAAGTAGCCAATTGGAGTGTACTGACTGTAATGACGCAGACAGCATTTACTGTAAATTATAGTATCCATATTTATTCTTTTTACTTTAAAGAAAATGAAAGTCTAATTAGTACATAATGTGAGATTAGTTTAAGATTTCAGTTCATGAAAACATTTGAACTCAGTCATGTTAAATGTTCCTTCAAACTATATGATAGCTGGTGAGATAAGTCGCTAAATAGAGGAAAGCCATTTTTACTGGGACGCTTGAGGTTAACCTGATTAACACTCGCAGGACCTGTGCATCTCCCATGACTTTTAATGGTAGAATCAACTAGTTTCTCTCTCTCTCTCTAATTTATTTTGATGGTGTATCCCAACCTATGAGACAACATAAAAATGTATGTCAGTTGTCTAATGATATTGAAACACCGTACTAGATAAAGACACATTGGGAGTGAATATGCACACTTGAGCATCACATTAATGTGGTTTAATTTAATTAAATAATTTTCTAATGTGAGTTATATGACATACATTGCCTGCTTTTGACATGGTTATTACATTATTTCTAAATGTTATGTCCTTTTCAAAATATGTGCTATCAGTTTGTTTCACACTACATACTTTGTGTTTAAAATGTAATGGTTGTTTAGAAAAATAATATAAACAAAAAATTATATTTCAGAAAATAAAATCACTTGCTCTTATTCTCAATAATACTATAGAACTACTTTTATCTATTTGTGGTGGCATTTACAAGATACAATGCAAAATATATTTTGAAAATAGATAGTTTAAGGTAGTCTTCATATCACGTTGCAAACTGCCTCTGTATTATCATAAAAACCCAATTCATTCAATCATCTTTCATAATAATCATGATCACAACTATAGCCAATGTTCTCTTGTGTTACACAAAATTTTCCTATTATGGCTAATAAAACTCAAAACTGCAAAGTTTAGATAATAATTTGCTGTAGAAATAATGTAAAAAAAAATTCACAAGAGAATATAAAACATGAATTATAAAACACCAAAGATGCCCATCTTGTCTTGCAATTATCACCACATATTACTCAATCTGTCTTTGTTTATCATACATGTTCTTGTAGTCACTAAGGAAAATCCATGTCTGCAGGAGTAGCCTCATATTCATCATCAGTCATATGGTCATTATTAGATTATTAATTATCAGTCACAAAAACAGGACTTTCTCAGTCAATTCTTCAGGTGAATTTACTTAGTTTCCACAAGTGTGGGATGCAATTGTTTATGAAGTTTTTGGGTCAACCTTCAGTTTATCGGTTATTCAAATTATTTGTAATACAGTAAATCATGCATTTCAAAAGTAGTGACAAAATTGGAATGTTAATCATGGTAGACCCAAAATCTCTGTAAATCTGGTTACCCTGTTTTGTTGCCATAGTCACAATCAAACATTATTTTTACAATCTACTGTACAACAGGCCTTCAGCCCTAGGTGATTTTACTTTCCATGTGTGAAAGACATGGTTTATAGTAGAAAACCTGGGATTAAGGGCAGCAGATATGCTCTCTTATTTTAATTTTGTACTGTTTAAGTACACACAACCCATCAAACTAATATGACAATTATTTGAAAAGTTGTAAAATTGAACATATTGTAAGATATGAAGAAAAAAGTATTATTTGGCAATACCATAAAAATTTCTTTTAATACACTAAATGGAATACTGGCATTATTCATGAACATCCTTACTTTTAAAAAATAAGTAAAAAGACTTGGTAGTGCACTCATTCTTCCTAGTGTTTGGGAGCAGTTTGTAAAACCTATATCATAAAAATCTAAACTACACTTCAATTCATATGAAATGGTATCGTAACTAATTTTGAATATAAGAAGTGATGCCCTATCACATCTAACAATGAATAAGTATATTTCACTACTGATACTTGACGGCATCCTTAATCAGGTTTCTCTTAATATCATTACTGTTTAACCCTTAGTGGACAGGTAAAAAAATCAATATGCAGCTCCTCAGGCCGGGTAAACTTTGAAGTTGGCCAATTTACGAAAAAAACACATCAATGGAGAATTAGATATGCAAATGCCACATGGTAAAACAAATTAAAAAAAAATTAAAAAAAATTTCCCTCCTTCCATGAAAAGTTGAAAATGACTACTTACAACCCCTTGTGGGACCTCTTTTACTAAACAATCATAAATTTTACCAACTTATGTGTTTCTAATTAATTTTATTTTGTAAAATTATAATTACAGCTCACATAATATCAAAACGAAATAAAATCACTAACAAATTCTTAGTATATTTGTTGAAATATTTTTACGTAAATTTACCGAGAACGAAGATTCCGTAACTTTTTTTTATTTGTACATGTTTTTTCTAATATTTCTTTACACTTCTCTTTGCAAAATTACATTTACAACTGACATACTATTGTAAAAGACAAGAACTAAAACAAACAGCAGCCCATTGGTATATTTATGAGCAATTTATATAAAGAAAGTCATATGAGAGGCAGTACATTTCCCCTTGAAGTCAAGATCACAACTGAGCTTCCATGAGCTGCAGTCTTGATTTTAGCCAGTGTATAAGTTGAGTTGCCATTAGTGAATTTATGTGCTATAGAAGTATTGGCACCTCTTTCCCGCCCAATTCTTTCCAAATAAATGGTGCTTCATACTGCTTCTCTACTGGGTCAATCTGTCCACCACCCCATCCTGTTATTACTACTCCTAAGAAGCTATCCATCCATTAAGAGTTAAGAAATATGAATATTGGTCTGAAGCCATGTATCATGACTTAACAAGTCTACTATAAACGTACCAATGATTTTCTTCCAGCATTTGCTGTGTGAAAGGTCTTGATATTTCAAATCAGCAGCTATAACTCATGAAACATTTGCCCTTATAAAATATAATTAATTTAAATTTTAAAATTTTATTAGTTGTAACACTTACTATTACAGAGGCATTTGCATATTAATATTTACCCAAATATATCCAAGTTAAGTAAAATAGAAACAGCAAAAGATGCATGACAAACTAATCAGATTTTTTGGATGTGACTAGATAATTATTTCTTATGTGCAAACAACGAACAAAAACTGGGCTATGAAAAAACTGAAAATCATACACCAAAGGAGAAGTGTAAAGAAATTAATAAAAAGTGAATGACACGAGCAATGCAAATGGGTATAAGAAAATCCTGAGTGTCTCCAACAATATCCACGTAAACCTCTTAAGTTTTTTTTTGCAGAAGTCCATTTGTTGTGTATATACTTGAGAGAATATTTTGTAAATAAACTTTTTGTTAAAGTCAACAAAACGACATTTTAATAATAAAATAGTTTTAATTATACTTACCCAGTAATTATATCTTTAAGAGTTCCACTCACTCGGCAGTTAAATTCCAAAATTCACAGGTCACGCTAATTTTGTCTTTTTTGGGGAAAAGAGAGGAATCAATTGGCAAAGAGCTCAGTTTGTTTTATGCCCTTAATAAGAAAAAACTAAGCTAGGGGACGGAGGGTGGGCTCCAATTATATACTTACTGGGTGTAGGTATAAGTATAATTAAAACTTTATTATAAAAATATCATTTTTAATTATGGGACTTACCCAGTAATTATATAGCTAATTCCCATATTGAGGCATGGATGTTTCTACCTCAAAATATTAACACTGTAACTAGAAAGAGGATAGTAAAAGATTTGCCAACATTATATAACATTGTTTGTTGATTCCTTACCTGATGAGAGAATTGAAGCAGGAAGGTGCTGCCTCTAGGTGTCACTCATTTTCATGTAGAGGTGTGGCAGTATAGCCAACAGGCGCCTACTACTTAAGCGGGAACTTTGTGGCGAAGGGTATTTCCGATGGCCAACAAAGGATAGGGACTAATGCCCGTGAGAAGATAGATACATTGATATCTAACCACCAAGGCACTGAGCAACACAATGATATATGGGAGAATCATTGCATAGGGAACAAAAGAGATACTTTGACTGTCCAATAACAAACCAACACCAGGGTTTGTTACCACTCCCTACTCCCCCTTGCCAAGGAGCAGAGCATATGCTACTGAATAGAGGGTTGGTTATTTGCATACCAAGTGACCAAACTATCAGTATGACTACCTTACTCACTTGTATCAGACCAGTCCAGTGAATGATGTGTCTATTCCTCAACCCGCCAAAGGAAGAAGGAAAGGTACAAGAGAAAGAAAGAGACCAGCCAACTCGCTCATTCTATCATCCACACAACCATATTAGGTAAGATACAAATGTGCCCTGTTAAGGGCAACGAAGAGTTACACAATCTGTTGGGCAGCCACCACAGGACCCAGGGAAAACATATCCATAGATTTGTGGGCAACATCCTCAAGATGGAAAGAGGTGGACGTGGACTGGTGTAACCAAGTACCAGCACTCAGCACTCTATGTGCAGCCAAGTTCTTTTTGAAAGCCAGAGAGGGACCAATACCCCTAAACATCATGCACTCTAGCCTGCACAGACATGGCGGCGGAATCATCAAGGGTCAAGTATGCCTGTCTAATGGCTTCCCATATCCTTAAAGAGATAGTATTCTTTGATACCTCTTTCTTTGTACGTCCCGTGCTAACAAAGTCTGCAGCAGCCTGGTCTAAGGTGCCATGTCCTTTTAAGATAGCAAAGCAGAGCACTGACAGGACAAAACAAAAGCTCTTGAGCATCACTGCCCACAATTGTCATTCAGTGGGATTCTGGGTCTTGGCAACAAATTCCGGGACAGATTCGAAGGACACTGACCCCCAACCCCTGATGTGCTTCACACCATAGCTCAGACTGCAGCTCCCCCACTTTCTTCGAAGATGCCAAGGCCAGGAGGAAAACTGTCTTGAGCGTCAAGTTCCTGTCAGATGAGCGACGCAAAGGCTCATATGGACCCTTAGTGAAACTTCTCAGGACCAAGGAAACATCCCACGTCAGAGGCTTGAGCTCCCTAGGAGAACTTGATTGCTCAAACCCCTTAACTAGCAAGTAAAGTTCCCAGGATGAGATGTCGATACCTCTAAGGTATAACACTAAACTCAGGGATGCCCTGTAGCCTCTAATGGCAGAAACATACAAATGTTTCTCATCCCTGAGGAAGGTAAAAAAAAGTCTGCTATGTGCTGATTAGAGGTTCTGAGTAGAGGAAATCCCGTTTATGATACCAATCACAGTAAATCGCCCATTTGCATTGGTAAACTGCAGAGGTCAACCTTCTGAGACTGCTGGACATATGCCTAGCTGTTCTCTGAGAAAAGGCCCTTGCTCAGAGGAGATACTTGATAGCCTCCAACTGTGAAGAGACAGGGATTCTACTGACTGGTGGAACCTTTCTGCATGCGGCTGACACAGGAGATGCCGCTAAGGGGGAATTTCCCGTGGAACCTCCGACAACAACAGCAGCAGATCTGGAACCCATTCCAACCTGAGGCCACAGAGGGGCTACCAAAGTCATCCCGAGACCCTGCGAACTCATCAGCCTGTTCAGGACTTGACAGATCAAAGAAAATGGAGGGAAGGCATACACCTCCAGGTTGTCCCAGGGGTGTTGGAACGCATCCTCCTCTAAAGCTAAAGGATCTGGAACCACTGAACAGAATATCTCCAGTTTCCTGTTGAACAGAGTGGCAAAAAGGTCCACCATGGGTCTCCCCCAAACCTGGAAGAGCTTGTCCACTACTACCTGATGAAGGGACCACTCTGTGTCTAAGATCTGATCCCGACGACTGAGTTTGTCTGTGACCACAGAATGTTTACCCGGGATATACCTGGCTGAGAGCTCTACCAAATTGCTGACCGCCCACCGGTGAACTTTGACATTCAAGGTGTTAAGTTGACGTAAAACCAGGCCTCCCTGCTTGTTCACACAAGTGACCACTGTGGTGTTGTCTGATATGAGAACGACAGAATGACCCTCTACTTTCTCTCAAAACTCCTTCAGACCCAGGAAGGCTGCCTTCAACTCCAAGACGTTGATATGCTGCTGTTTGTCCTCCAAACTCCAAACGCCCGAGGCAATGAGGCCGCCTAAATGATCCCCCAACCTGCAAGGGAGGCATCTGAAAACAGAAGGAAGTCCAGAGGGAGAGAACGCATAGGAACACCCTTCAAAAGATTTCGGTCGTCCAACCACCAATGGAGGTCTTCTCTCACTTCCAGAGACAGAGGAACCTTTAACAGGGGCGAGTCCCCCGCCGGAGACCAGAATTCCCCCAGCCACCACTGTAGAGACCAAAGATGAAGACGTCCATGAGGGACCAGCTTCTTGATGGAAGACAAAACTCCCAGAAGAACCTGCCACTGAAGAGCTGACTGATGTGGTTCCGACAGGAAGTCGTGTGCCACCACTCACAACTTTTTCAACCTCTGATCCGACGTGAAAACTGGCAACCGCAGTATCGATGACCATGCCCAGGTAGAGAATCCTTTGACTGGGTATGGTTTGACTTCACTTGGTTGACCACGATGCCCAGTTCCAGACAAAACCGAAGCAGACTATCTCTGTCCTGCAGCAGCTTCTCCCTGGAACCTGCCAGGACAAACCAATCGTCAAGGTACCTCAGCAAATGGATGCCCTGAGAATAGGCCCAACTTGATATGAGAGAGAAGACCCTTGTGAACACTTGAGGAGCTGTGGTCAGCCTGGAGCATGGGACTTTGAACTCAAAGTCCTTGTCTCCCAGAGAGAAGCGAAGGAACTTCCTGGACGTCGGATGGATAGGGATCTGGAAGTATGCCTACCTTAAGTCTATAGAGAGCATGAAGTCGTCTTCCCTCACAGCTCCCAACACTGAACATGGGGTCTCCATCTTGAACCTCGTCATCCTGATGAAGTGATTTAAAGTGAATAAGTCGGATTACAGGTCTCCGACCTCCCGATGCCTTGGGCACCAAGATGATGTGACTGTAAAACCCCGGACACGGACTCACCACTTCCTCTATTGCATCTTTGTCTAGCATCTTCTGCACTTCCTCCCGGAGAGCCAAGAACTTCAGAGAATCTGGAGGAGACACCTTCCTGAGCAGCGGCTTGTCCGAGAGTGGGGGAGAGAAGTTGAATGGCAGTAGATACCCCACCTGAAGGGCATCTATTACCCATTTCTCTGCCCCATAACTCTACCACTTGGCCCAATGGCCCGCCAGGCATCCCCCCACCCATGGCACAGGAGAGGTAGAGGCGCCTTACCTACTGATGACCCCCTTTACCTCTGCCCCTGGGGCCCTTTCTCGGCTTAAAAGAATGGGCGTGAAAGGGACATTGTTCCTCTGACCTAGGCTGGGATGAACGGGGAGGCCCTGCCAAAACCGAACTCCTTGACGGCCTACCAGGCGACGACCTTTGTGATCGCTGCTGGGCAGGGGGAGGAGGAGGAGCCAGACATCTCCGAGGACGAGACTGACTTAGACACAGCCTGGTGCACTAATCTGTCCTTGGTGTCAGCCTGGCGCTGGTCTATCACATCCTCCAGCTCGGTCCGAGAGAACAGAAATTGTGATTCCAAAACATCTCCATTCCTCAGTGACAGCAAGGACTCAGAGTCAACTGATCTTTCCATCCTGGAAAAAGCCGCGTCCCTTCTAATCAGGAGAGGGTTAGCCCATAAATTAACAGAGGTGAGCAAAATACAAGAATGCCTTGCCTCCGGGCTGCAACAAACTGGCAAGAGAGGAAACACTCACCATCCCCTCTGAGGACTTGTCAGAAGCTATCTTGGCAATGACCGCTGACCAGAAGTCCAGCCAAGAAACTGTCTGCAACATGGAGGCTGCCATAGACTCCAACACTGAGGCATCATGCGGAGAAAAGGACGGCGCCACCGACCTCACCTGCTCCAAAGTCAATCCCGGCTTCAGGTGAATGACATCTGGGTTAAGATGACGCGACATCAAGTATGCAGAGTTCGTAGCATAGTACTTCCTATGCCTCGTGAGTGGTGGGAGAAGTAACTTGGCAGAGCCCCTAGAGCGAAGCAATCCATCCCGACCTGAAACAGAGGTGTTAACCTTATGTAAGACTGACTGGACATGCCCCGATAAGGGAAGTTGAAATGATGGCTTGGGATCCTGTGTAGCTTCCAGCACGGCTTCCAAGCAGGAAGGAGTGAAAGATGACTGAGCTCGAGTCCTACTCTCCAAATTGTTGAACCCACGAATGAGATCAACAACTTCTGTAAAGGAAGACAAAAACTCTTGCATGTCACCCTCTTCCTGGTCAGGCAACAGAGACCGACGACGAGAAGGAGGTGCAGACTTATGTAAAGCGCCTTCCTCGCGTAAATTAACAGAAGAACCATCAACCAAACAGCACAAAACACCAACTAACCTGTCTGGGCTGGATCCAAGCGATAACTCCTGTGACGAACCAACCATAACACTAGTGATATTACTACGCACTCTCCCAACAGATGACTCTCTAACATGGCCACGTACGAGTACGTGCGGGGTGGACACACGAATGAGTGTAGGTGAGGAATCTTGAACACTCGAGATAGAATGAGAATCCCTCTGAGTCAAACCCCTGGAAGTACCAGGGAGAGGGGCAGGCAAACACCCCTCCTGCACCAACTCCGTGCTCACAACCTTTGACCTCTTGACAGGCACCTTGAGATCCTTACGGCGACGAATAGGCGGAAGCACCTGCAACATGTGCACGAATGTGGGAGGTTGCAACACGCTCACAACCCGATGGAGAGGACAAGGCAGCCACTGCAGATTGCACAGGGGAAGACACACCAACTCTCAGTAACACCAACACTTGCAGGAACACAGGCATGCTGCTCCTCACTCACAGACGAAGAAAAGGCAAAGTCCTAAGCCTTCCAATGCTTGATACACCAACGCGGCGGAGATGGGGGAGAGAGAGAGAGGAAGACAGCACTGGCTCCTTACACAATCTCTTCGCAGGAGACTGGGGCGATGCAACATGCTTGTTTCCAGTCCACCCAGTTGACATGGCAGCAAACCTATCCTCTAAAACAGAGTCCAATCTCTTAAAAACCGCCTCGCATAAAGCCTCAGACAGATCAGCAAGAGAAGGGGCCGACGACATGGAAGGGAGATGCAGCGAACTGGATGGCAGAGATAACGTCACGGCAGTAAACGATGATGTCACAGACGAGCGAGCCACCACAGCGAAGACAACTGGGAATGACGTCATCGGCTTCCCCACAATCCGAACGGGACGCAGATGCCACGGCTTCCCTCTGACTCGAAGAAGCGGCAATCGTCACTGGTGGAGCAATACAATATGGCTGACCTCAGTTACCAACGAATATGAGGCCAAGAGGAACGGGGAGGGCCTGGACAGCATGAGGAGGGGGTTAGTGAGAATTCAAGAAGTGCTTCAGCTAACTCCAAGGAGGGTGGACCCCATAGCCCAAGTGTCCCCCAGAGCGCCGCCATTTTGGACGCCTCTGAATCTGAAATAAAGGAAACTGATGATAAAGCCTCCTCCCTCTTGGGAATCAAATTAACTCCCAAGGAAGAGAGGGCAACATTACATAAATCAGCCTGAGGGCCTCCCGTTACTTCCAACGACGAATCAATGGAAGAAAAGGTAGGGGACAAACGCAGAACACTAGCATGGGGTGTGACAGTGGCAGGAGACAAAGCATCGAGAAAATCCTCCCACAAAGGAAGAGTAGAAACTACGATGCTCCTTATTACTATAAATTAACTTCCACTGCTCTCTAGGCCATGCATGGCATTCCTTGCAGATTCATTATTGTACAAATGTTAGAACGGCACCTACAAGTGACGTGGATCCGTTGTAGGCGAAGCCAAAAAACGAGAACACAGAAAAACCTGGAGTTCTGCGGCACACACGTTGACGAGGCTGAGAAGGAGCAGCAGCAGCCATAATAGCACACACAAACACAACCGAAAATGGGCAATGAACCAGGTGAAGGCCGAGAGAGGTCAACCACAACTCTTGTCCAGGCGGTTTTAAGAAAGACTGATGCTGTGGCATGGGTGCGTGGTCCTTGACCACTCTTCACCCGATATACACACACGTTGCCAGATCTCACAAGATTCCTTGCTTTCATCTGTGATTTAACCGGATCCAGCTGGATGCTAGAAATTATCCTATTAATAAGACCGAAGGTTTGTTTGCATATGAACAAACTTGTTACCTATACCCAAAGCACGTATAAATAAAAAAACCACCATCACCCTACCAAAGGACTGGAGGGTATTCAGGTACTTCGTACTTCCAGGCTTTCCAATAACAAACACACCTTATATCAAGGAGAAAAAAGGATTTAGGAAGGGTTGCTTCCTACACTTCCTTTCCCAACACCACACTCACCGCAAGAAAAGGACCCAAGGTACTGCAATCATTATACACTTACAATATTTCGAAGATAATGAGATGCAAACACAGACTTACATTTCCAAAGTGAAGATTTCAAAATTGCTGATAAGGACAGGTTTCTTTTAAAAGCTGAGAAGTAGCTACTGCTCCAAACTCATGAGCTTTCACTTTATATACGGGGAACACGTCGTCTTGAACTGACGAGTGTGCCTAGGAGATCATGTCTCTTAGGAAGAATGCCAGTGCATTATTGGACAAAGGTCTAGACCAGGGGTTTTCAACCTTTTTTTCACCACGTACCCTTTTGGGTACTTTTAATGTCAGTAATGTATCCCCTCCACTTCATATGAATAGAATGAAATATGGAATTTAGGCTAAAGCCAAGCACTGGAATCTAAAGGATTATTCATTATAAGGAATTTGGTTTGAAATGCATGTCAGTGAATTTATGAATGAATGAATACAATAATTATTTTAAAACTTCGGTAAAAATTGACAATTGGTAAAAATGAATATTTGGTTGGTAAAAATTGATTTTTGGTAAAAACTGATATCCTCCATACAAAATTATACCTAATTTTATGATATGCATACAATCTTAAGTGTAAAACAGTAAAAAAAAAAAGGGATTTTGACGGAGGAAAAATCTATTTCTGGGCAATGACCTGTGTTGCCCAGTGAAATGTCCCTTTAGCACTCATTTCTAAGGTATAAATATTGCTATAAATACCAGAGAAAAAAGTTAAATGGTAATGCCAGAGTATTCTGGCTCGCTCACCTTTATTTTAAAGGTTCGGTATGGTATCTGGGACGATTGGAAACCTCTACCAGAGGTCCCTTGGCATTTAGTCTCTTTCTTCTTCAAAATCCTCCGTCTACAGAGGAGCCGATCTAAGGCCCCGCTACCCGCTACTACTACTACTACTACTAGCGTCTTTGTTTTCATTCCTGAAGATAGCACCAAAGCTTGGGCCAAATAGGGTGTGGAAGAAAAAAGGAAGGGGTGGGATTTCACTGGGCGACACAGGTCATTGCCCAAAAATAGATTTTTCCTCCGTCAAAATCCCTTTTCTGGGCTCAGCCTGTATCGCTCCGTGAAATAGTGCCAGAGAATTGGCCCCCACAAGCTTGGACAGATCAGTGTAGATAGTTAAATAATATTAGGTAAATTAAAACACAAATAGGATTAAATAGTATAATATAAAATTTAATCCTACATCAAATAATAAAAATACTGCACAATAGGGAGTTTTAATGAACCTTAAAACTAAACTTATCTACACGACAAGGTCAAATAACCACTAGACCTTGGATAACCACACCAAACAACAAGTATATTATCACGAGAAACTAGCCCAGATACAACATAATACAAATAATCAGTATATACATAAGTGCCATCCAAGGTAAAGTATAATACAGTAATGACCGAGCTAAAGCAAGGATGCTAGTGAGGCAGGTAGGAGGGAAAGAGCTACGAGAGAGACATAGGCTAAATAACCACTCATTACTATTTTATGCAGTGTCAGGGGAAACTGTGTTTCCGGCTGCCACTGCCTGGAATTTAAGGGCCTCTAATGACTTCAAATAGTAGCGTTTAAATACTGTCGGAGATTTACAGCCTGTGTACTTCTTGAGATCGTCAAAATTCATATGTTAAAAATAATTAATTGAGGTGGCTACTGCTCTACCATCATGTGCCCGTGGAAAGGATTCCTGGTTAGTCTGTTTTATAAAGTACAAAATTTGTTGTCTAATTCCTTTTAGGGAAATAGTACCACCTTTTTCCCTAATGAACAAAGGGCCTGAAGATATCAGGGCAGTTCTGCTTAAATATACTCTTAGGGAGTTAACTGGACATAAGGACTGGTCCTGTGGGACTGGAATATTTTTCCATGGGGCCCACCTATCTTGTGGGTCCTCATTTTTGGCTAGAAATTGACGATCTGGAGAAAGTAGTAATTCTCGTGAGGGAAGAAATTCAATATGACCTGGTTCCCTAGGTAGGGCCGACAGTTCCGAGATTCTACCTCCTGAGGCCAAACTTATTAGGAATAATGTTTTCCTTAAGAGAGCTATATAATCACATGAGTTATTATCAGTTTCAGAAGCTAATTTAAGGACATCATTTAAAAACCATGAGACCGACCTGGGTCTCTCAGATGGTCTAAGCCTAGCACAAGCCTTTGGAATAGATGAAAAATACGAATCTGTTAGGTCTATATTGAATCCAAATTGGAAGCTCTTAAGTGCCGATTTGGTAGTAGTAATTGTACTTGCTTCTAAACCTTTTTCGAACAATGTCCTGAAAAAGGTTATGGCCAGATTCGTGGTCATGGTTTGTGCATTTGAGTCCTTTAGAAATATAGCTAGTTTCTTAACTGCTGAGTCGTATTGACGTAGGGTCGACTCTCTTTTGTCAGATTCTAGGAATCTGATGTTTTGAGGATCGATGTTGGCATCCCTCTGAGCCGCAAACTTCATGAAGTCCATAAAGTTAGGGCTTTCTGAATTCCTGAGGAAGTGGACACAGTCCACGTTTGTACTAGCTGTGTCAGTTTGGGATTGGGAATCTGTTGAGGCCGGAGTCCCAATTCCAGAAGTGGGGGAAAATAATTGCTTTTGGGCCAATTGGGGGCTACTAGTGCGATGTGACCCTTGAACTTCCTGAGGTTGTTCAGGACTTTCAGGAGTAGATTCACTTGAGGAAACAGATAAATCCTTTTCCACATATTCCAATCTATAGCCATAGCATCCGTGGCGTAAGCCAGAGGTTCTAGGTTGGGAGCCTCGTAACAAGGAAGTTTGTGGTTCGACTCCGTGGCAAAGAGGTCCACTTGGAGCCCCGGTACTCTTTGACAGATCCATTTGAATGACTCCTTGTCCAGCGTCCGCTCCGACTCCAGCGGAACGGAGCATGATAGGGCATCCACCACCACGTTCCTTACACCCGCTAGGTGAGTGGCTGACAGGTGCCATTTGTTCCTGTCTACTAAGGCAAATATGGCTATCATGACATGATTCACATGACTGGATTTGGAGCCGCCCCTGTTTATGCAGTGGACTACCACTGCGCTGTCCAATACCAATTTGATGTGAGGCTTCTTGGTTGGTCGAAGCCTTTTCTGGGTAAGAAACACTGCCATGGCTTCCAGTACTTGATATGTAGCTGGCGGAATGGTAGGGACCAGGTTCCCTGTACCTTTTTGTACTGTGAGTAACCGCCCCAGCCGCTTCGTGAGGCGTCCATGTGGATCACTAAGGCCGGCGGAGGGAATTGTAGGGGTATTGCTTTTGATAAATTCTTGATTTCGTCCAAGGGTGGAGCCTCTTCCGTAAGATCGCCGGGATGGGAGCCAACTTGTCCCGGGATCTTCGGTTTGCTTTTGAACGCCAGACCCGGTTTATATCCTTTAGCCTGGCTTTCAATAGATCGTCCGTGATTGATGCAAATTGGAGTGAACCCAAGATCCTTTCTTGGTTCCTCCGGGACGTCTGAGTGTTCTTGAGAAATTGCCTCGTGGCCTTGGCTATTTCTTTTCTTTTCAACGGCGGTATTGATAGGGTATGAAAGTTCAAGTCCCATTGGATCCCTAACCACTGGAAGCGAGATTCCGGCGTTAGCCGGACTTGGTTCTGTTTATCTGAAACCCTAAGCGTTCCAGAAACTGGATGACTTTGACCGTCGCCTTGTGACATTCTTCAACACTTGTGGCCCATATGAGCCAATCGTCCAGATAGGCTACTAGCATTATTCCGTGAGTTCTCAACTCCTGGACAACTGTTTCCGCCAACTTTGTGAATATTCTGGGCGCTATGTCGAGCCCGAATGGCATTACTCTGAAGGAGTAAGCCTTCTTTCCTAGTTTGAAGCCTAGGAATGGACGGAAGTGTCTTGCTATTGGAACATGATAGTAGGCATCTGTAAGATCTATAGAGGTGGCGACGGCCCCACGGGGAAGTAAGGTCCGCACCTGCGAAACGGTCAGCAATCTGAACTTGTCGCAGAGAATGAATGAGTTCAGATGGGAGAAGTCTAGGATTATTCTTCGCTTTTCTGAGCCTTTCTTTGGCACGCTGAACAAGCATCCTTGAAACTTGAAGTTCTTGACTCTTGATACTACCCTTTTTTGAAGAAGTACTTGGGTATACTCTATCAATTCCGCTGTTAGCTTTTGATAGAAGGTGCTGGATGGAGGAGGACCTTGAAGCCAACTCCACCCTAGACCTTTGGTCACAATGCTCTGTGCTCTGTGCCCAACTGCTGAATCCCCACCGGTGACGGTAGAGGTACAGCCTCCCTCCTACCTTGGGACTGACACTGGTTTGCCGATGGGCGTCCACCGCGTGCTCCACTAAAACCTTTGCCCCGGCTATTGGCTCTTCCGGCACCCCGTTGACGGGGGGGACCCCTAGCTTGGCTGCCTCTGGCGAACCTATTGAACGCTTGAAATGACTGCGATTCAAACGTCGCATTATAGGCCGGAGAGACAGCAAAGGAAGTTGAGGCCTGGGGCTGCTGGGCCGGTTGTGTCAAAAGCACAAACTGCTGTTGGGGTTGTGCTTTAGACGTAGGCGGTTGCTGTACTTGGGGTACCGGAACCGCCTGCATCAGAGCTTGTTGAGGTGCCTGGAAGGGCTGGAACTTCCTAGGTCTCTTCTTGGATTTCGGGTTCGATCCGGTGGACTCAGGTTTCCTTTTGGGGACGAGTCCCCACCGGACCTTCAAGCTCTGATTAACTCTAGAAGCTTCGTACAAGACCTCATTCACCGCGGGAGTGGGAAAGAGGTCTGTGCCCCATATGGATGAGGCAATCAGTTTGGTCGGTTCGTGGCGGATTGTGGCCTCCGCCAGAACATGCTCCCTACAGTTCCGCCGAGCTATGATGAAATCATATAAGTCACACTGCGTTGTATGCAGTAGTGACTTGGCCATGACTTTAAACATCGTCTCTTGTCCATAGACAAGAGATGTCATCTCCGTCATAGTCAGGGAACTGAGGGACCTGCTGAGTCTCATCCGGGCATCGTACTCGGCCTGTATCAGGCCCTCTGAAGTCTAGGCAACCTCTCACTGAATAGCGCAGTAGCGCAGTCCGGCTTGAGCTTGCCTACGGTAAAGGTGGGAGCTGCCTCGAGGAAGCAGTTCTCAGATCTGGGGAGCAAAAGGGAAGCATAGCTGCCTGGTAAGTGGACTCCGCCACTTTAAAGGTGAGTGGCAGCGGGGTGCCCTCATTAGCTGTAAAGATAGTAAATGGACTCTTAAATGCGGTGAGCCTCGTATTAAAGCACTCCCATTCCTCTAAGTTCCGGAGCCAAGCTTGTTGGGCTCTCTCAGTAGCCATTTTGCTTGGTGAGACGTCCCCGCGCACAGTCCGATTAATCAACAGATATCACGCGTTTAACATATGTCTAGAATCTGAGAAGTATCTAGAAGTGTTCGAGAACTGTCGGTGATAAGATTAGTGTGAAAATAGTAGGATAAAGCATCTACTAAGTTAGTTTATCAAGTGAAATACTGTAAATCGAATCAAGATGGCAGTAAATTCCAACTGTGGTAAGAAATGGCGAAATTTAGCATGTTTAGCGGATTCGCAATACAATGAGGTAGCAGGAAGGGAGCTGGCATTTCTCATCTATGAGATCAACAACAGCCCTAACCAAAAAGATACAAAAGCATTCATAGATATATTAGAAGGATATGATCCTTCAAACTGGAACAAATCAACATAAAACATCTTGAAAATAATTGAAGATGTTCCAAATAAAATCCAAGTGGTCAAGAGACTCATAAAGAAAATTTACATAAATCAACATATTCTGACAAAGAAAATGAATAAGGTGAACATTGTAAATATCTTAATTGATGCAATAGGAAAAAGAATGCCAAAAGCATGCAAACTGTGTAAGGTGTGGTATAGCATAGTTAATCCACAAAACCTGATCAGAAAATGTGCGCATGCAACATTCCGGCGCATCCACAATGTGCTGAGGTAATGCAAGATATGAGAAAAGATACCAGAATATTTTGCTTAACATGTCTATCATGGATAGACAATGTTATTAAATCAAGACTGAATGTACAAATAATTGAGGATGAAGAGGAAGAGGAAGAAGAAGAAGAGGAAAACAAAAGAAAAGTAAACAAAACTGAAATGACAAACAAAATAAGGAAAACAAAGAACAAGATAAAAGTATGGACACAGAGATACTCATTGATACTACATATGAGGCAATCAAGCAGCATACATACGAAGAAATAAATTACGACATGACAACACAAAAGAAAATCCCGAAGAGGCTCTACCCAGATTTGAACAATGATGGGAAAGAAGAAAAAATAGACAAGAGAGACAAAGTCTGTAACCTTTTGAAAAGAGGCAATTGCAGATTCGGAGAAAGATGTTACTACAAACATCCTAAGGTATGTCACAACTATGAAATATATGGTAAATGTGCATACCTAGACGGCTATGAGGATGATTGCAGAGATCTACATCCAAAAATATGCAAAAACCTAAAAGAAGGAAAAGGATGTAAGTTCGACAAAAATGTAAATATATGCACCCTGTAGCCATGAATCAAAATCAAATAAATAATCAATCAAATAATACAATCCAAAATAAGAAAGAAACAAATAAAGAGAGGAACAAAGAATATCAGGTGAAAGAAAAAACTAAGCCATCAACGCAAAATGGTGTGTCACCAAAATATTTCCAACCGTCAGCTCCAAGATACAACTCAAGAGATAAGAACTGTATTTATGATGCAAGAGGATATTGCAGATACGGAGAAAATTGCAGATTCAGACACAAAATGAATAATTATGATGAAGGAAGATCAAATATTATGGAAAAGTTACAATTTTTAATGTCAGAATTTCTGAAAATGAAGAAAAGAACAACATACCAGAACAGGAAAGAGACATGGGAAAATCCTTATTATTACCCATATTAAATGAAGGAGAAAACACACAAACCATCATAGTGATGAATGCGCAGGGTTTAGTTACGAGTAACTCAAAAAGAAAAATAGAGTACTTAGAAGAACTAACCCAAATTGAAAAGAAAATAGATATAATAAATATAAGTGAAACCTGGTATTCCCAAGAGACTGGGAATGATGATCAAATAGAAGGGTTCCAAACTTATAGATCAGATAGAAAAAATAGGAATCAAGGGGGAACCACAATATATGGGAAAGACAAAAAACAAGGAAAAATATATGAGAAATATAGTAACTCAGAATGTGAACTAATAGCGGTAGAATTTGAATCTGAAAAATTAATGAACATAGTAATATATAGACCCCTAATACTAAAGAGTTTGACACAATAATAGAAAAATTGGATGATATATGTAGAAATCACAAGGACTGGACTATTCTCCTATCTGGAGACTTTAACTTTCCTTTCGTAGACTGGAAAGAACAAATAGGAGATTGTGGTTGTATTTATACATACAAAAAAGAATAATAGTAGTGCAGAAGATAAGAGGCAATTCAAAAAGCTATTAGATATGCTACTAGAATACAACATTCAACAAATAAATCACCTGCCAACAAGAAAGGAAAATACTTTACACCTAGTATTTGTGAATGAGGTGAATTATGTTAAAGAAATAATAGTTTATAATGCGAGTATTTCAGACCATAATGTCATAGAATTAACAGTCCATTCCAAAGCAAGTGAAAACAGAGATAAGCAAGAAATGAAAAAGTGGGAAGGATATGGAAAATACAACTTCTACAGTAAAAATATAAAATGGTCAGAAATAAATGAAGAATTAAACAAAGATTGGGATAACATTTTCGTAAGTGATGACATAAGAGTAAATACGGAGATACTATATAAAATATTAGAGAAAATAGTGGAAAATATATACCGAAGAAGAAAAGTAAACATCAGTCATGCATACCAAGAGACAGAAGGATCTTGTTCCAGAAAATCAGAAAGTGGAAAAAAGGTCTTGCAAAAGAAAAAAATGCATGGAAAGTTATTGAACTAAAAAGTAAGATAGAAAATGCAGAACAAAAGATTATACAATCAAAAGAAAATGAAAAATGGGACTTGGAAGAAAAAACCCTAGTAAATATCAAGCAAAACCCCAAACTATTATACTCATACGGGAAAAGATGAATAAAAGAAGAATAGAAATAGGCCCTCTAAGAATTGAAGGGAGATTAACGAATGAAAAAAAGGAAATATGCAACATATTGGCAGAACGATATAAGAGAGAATTCACCTCTAGAATTGATAATGAAGATAATGATACAGAAGTAAGGGACGAAAATAGCGAATATTTAGCTGACAGATATTAATGAAGCTGATATTGTGCAGGCTATTATTGAAATTAAAAATGGAGCTGCTGCAGGTCCTGATGGTGTTCCTGCTATTTTGTTAAAGAAAGTAGTTCATTCTATCGCAAAGCCACTTGCAATATTATTAAGACAAAGTGTAGATGCAGGCAAGATTTATGATGAGCACAAATTAGCATATATTACCCCTACTTTCAAAAGTGGATCAAGACTAGACGCAAGTAATTATAGGCCTGTGAGTCTAACATCACATATTATGAAAGTGTATGAAAGGGTAATTAAGAAAAATATTATGAAACATTTAATAAAAAATAATTTGTTTAATATAGGACAACATGGTTTCGTACCCGGAAAAAGTACACAAACCCAACTGTTAGTCCACCGTGAGAACATATACAAAAATATGAAAAGCGGAAATGAAACAGATGTGGTTTATCTAGACTTTGCAAAAGCTTTTGACAAGGTAGACCATAATATATTAGCGAAGAAAATTAGAAAACATGATTATGCTTTATAAAACATATGTTCGTAGCCCACTTGAATATTGCTATAAATAAATAAAAAATAAAAACAAGCATACATTCATACATTTGAATAAACAAAGCATTACTAATTTACTATAGTAATGCTTTGTTTATTCAAATGTATGAATGTATGCTTGTTTTTATTTTTTATTTATAGCCTTCCATTTTAAAATTGCTTAAAATCAGTTTTTAATATCGTGGATAAAATAGGAAGATGGTTAAAAGAATTATTACACAAATAGTTGAGGATGAAGAGGAAGAGGAAGAAGAAGAAGAGGAAAACAGAAGAAAAGTAAACAAAACTGAAATGACAGAACAAAATAAGGAAAACAAAGAACAAGATAAAAGTATGGACACAGAGATACTCATTGATACTACATATGAGGCAATCAAGCAGCATACATACGAAGAAATAAATTACGACATGACAACACAAAAGAAAATCCCGAAGAGGCTCTACCCAGATTTGAACAATGATGGGAAGCAATGATGGGAAAGAAGAAAAAATAGACAAGAAAGACAAAGTCTGTAACCTTTTGAAAAGAGGCAATTGCAGATTCGGAGAAAGATGTTACTACAAATATCCTAAGGTATGTCACAACTATGAAATATATGGTAAATGTGCATACCTAGACGGCTATGAGGATGATTGCAGAGATCTACATCCAAAAATATGCAAAAACCTAAAAGAAGGAAAAGGATGTAAGTTCGACAAAAAATGTAAATATATGCACCCTGTAGCCATGAATCAAAATCAAATAAATAATCAATCAAATAATACAATCCAAAATAAGAAACAAATAAAGAGAGGAACAAAGAATATCAGGTGAAAGAAAAAACTAAGCCATCAACGCAATATGGTGTGTCACCAAAATATTTCCAACCGTCAGCTCCAAGATACAACTCAAGAGATAAGAACTGTATTTATGAAGCAAGAGGATATTGCAGATACGGAGAAAATTGCAGATTCAGACACAAAATGAATAATTATGATGTAGGAAGATCAAATATTATGGAAAAGTTACAATTTTTAATGTCAGAATTTCTGAAAATGAAGAAAAGAACAACATACCAGAACAGGAAAGAGACATGGGAAAATCCTTATTATTACCCATATTAAATGAAGGAGAAAACACACAAACCATCATAGTGATGAATGCGCAGGGTTTAGTTACGAGTAACTCAAAAAGAAAAATAGAGTACTTAGAAGAACTAACCCAAATTGAAAAGAAAATAGATATAATGAATATAAGTGAAACCTGGTATTCCCATGAGACTGGGAATGATGATCAAATAGAAGGGTTCCAAACTTATAGATCAGATAGAAAAAATAGGAATCAAGGGGGAACCACAATATATGGGAAAGACAAAAAAACAAGGAAAAATATATGAGAAATATAGTAACTCAGAATGTGAACTAATAGCGGTAGAATTTGAATCTGAAAAATTAATGAACATAGTAATATATATAGACCCCTAATACTAAAGAGTTTGACACAATAATAGAAAAATTGGATGATATATGTAGAAATCACAAGGACTGGACTATTCTCCTATCTGGAGACTTTAACTTTCCTTTCGTAGACTGGAAAGAACAAATAGGAGATTGTGGTTGTATTTATACATACAAAAAAGAATAATAGTAGTGCAGAAGATAAGAGGCAATTCAAAAAGCTATTAGATATGCTACTAGAATACAACATTCAACAAATAAATCACCTGCCAACAAGAAAGGAAAATACTTTACACCTAGTATTTGTGAATGAGGTGAATTATGTTAAAGAAATAATAGTTTATAATGCGAGTATTTCAGACCATAATGTCATAGAATTAACAGTCCATTCCAAAGCAAGTGAAAACAGAGATAAGCAAGAAATGAAAAAGTGGGAAGGATATGGAAAATACAACTTCTACAGTAAAAATATAAAATGGTCAGAAATAAATGAAGAATTAAACAAAGATTGGGATAACATTTTCGTAAGTGATGACATAAAGAGTAAATACGGAGATACTATATAAAATATTAGAGAAAATAGTGGAAAATATATACCGAAGAAGAAAAGTAAACATCAGTCATGCATACCAAGAGACAGAAGGATCTTGTTCCAGAAAATCAGAAAGTGGAAAAAAGGTCTTGCAAAAGAAAAAAATGCATGGAAAGTTATAGAACTAAAAAGTAAGATAGAAAATGCAGAACAAAAGATTATACAATCAAAAGAAAATGAAAAATGGGACTTGGAAGAAAAAACCCTAGTAAATATCAAGCAAAACCCCAAACTATTATACTCATACGTGAAAAAGATGAATAAAAGAAGAATAGAAATAGGCCCTCTAAGAATTGAAGGGAGATTAACGAATGAAAAAAAGGAAATATGCAACATATTGGCAGAACGATATAAGAGAGAATTCACCTCTAGAATTGATAATGAAGATAATGATACAGAAGTAAGGGACGAAAATAGCGAATATTTAGCCGACAGATATTAATGAAGCTGATATTGTGCAGGCTATTATTGAAATTAAAAATGGAGCTGCTGCAGGTCCTGATGGTGTTCCTGCTATTTTGTTAAAGAAAGTAGTTCATTCTATCGCAAAGCCACTTGCAATATTATTAAGACAAAGTGTAGATGCAGGCAAGATTTATGATGAGCACAAATTAGCATATATTACCCCTACTTTCAAAAGTGGATCAAGACTAGACGCAAGTAATTATAGGCCTGTGAGTCTAACATCACATATTATGAAAGTGTATGAAAGGGTAATTAAGAAAAATATTATGAAACATTTAATAAAAAATAATTTGTTTAATATAGGACAACATGGTTTCGTACCCGGAAAAAGTACACAAACCCAACTGTTAGTCCACCGTGAGAACATATACAAAAATATGAAAAGCGGAAATGAAACAGATGTGGTTTATCTAGACTTTGCAAAAGCTTTTGACAAGGTAGACCATAATATATTAGCGAAGAAAATGAGAAAACATGATTATGCTTTATAAAACATATGTTCGTAGTCCACTTGAATATTGCTATAAATAAATAAAAAATAAAAACAAGCATACATTCATACATTTGAATAAACAAAGCATTACTAATTTACTATAGTAATGCTTTGTTTATTCAAATGTATGAATGTATGCTTGTTTTTATTTTTTATTTATAGCCTTCCACTTTATAATTGCTTAAAATCAGTTTTTAATATCGTGGATAAAGTAGGAAGATGGTTAAAAGAATTTTTACACAAAAGAAAACAGATAGTTATTGCAAACGATGAGAAATCGGATGAAGCTAAGGTAATATCCGGTGTGCCACAAGGTACGGTGTTAGCTGCACTACTGTTTGTTATTATGATTGCAGACATAGACAGTAATGTTAAGGACTCGGTAGTGAGTAGTTTCGCCGATGACACAAGAATAAGTAGAGAAATCAATTGTGACGAAGATAGGAACGCGCTACAAAGAGACCTTAACAAAGTATATGATTGGGCAGAGGTAAATAGGATGGTATTTAACTCTGATAAATTTGAATCAATAAATTATGGAGACAGAGAAGGAAAGCTACATGCATATGTAAGTGATTACATAATAAAAATATGGAATGTTATTCCATATATATAAAAAGCTAAAACTAAAGAGGTCAACCAGATTGCTTGCAGGAATGTGATCAGACCAGATACGATAAAGTATGCTAAGATGACGTACACAATAAAGTAGGCTAAGATGAGTGCCGTCACTTGTGGTCCTTCATTTGTTTTGAAAACATTAGTCCAAGCTTCCTGCTTGAGACAACTACCGTGACCTATAATTCAAACGGCCTACGTGATTTGTAACTATGTCATCTTTGTGTATGTTCACATGTTCGAGCTACTGTCTGCTTCCTTTATGATTTGTAACCGAGATGGTAGGCAGAATAGAGTTAGCCATCGTCATTGGCAGACCTGCACATCTTTACCTAAGCTTTATCATGTAGAGTTGAATTAGCCATCATCATTGGCAGAAGCGATCAAGCCATCGTCATTAGAAGACCTGTACAATCCTATCTGATCTTCATCATGTAATCTCAGAGAATAGAATTATTTTTTATACTTCGTGTTTTCTACTAGAACCTCACATCAGAAAGAAGATATCATCATGAGTTTAACACATCGTCGTCATAACGAAAGAAGATACTTACTTCGTTAGTTATCATGAAACCCCAAGACACTCCAATGAGTATGGAAGTGCATAACCAACCGACTTAGCGTAAGATTATCGCAAGTCTAACATTACCTCATAGGGCGCCTTATTATACAAGGCAACAGCCCTAATACATATAGGGGACCTAATAATGAGACAATCACAAATAAGGAAGCAGTTAAAGACCTTGGTGTGATGATGAATAGGAACATGTTATGCAATGATCAAATAGCAATTCTATTGGCAAAATGTAAAGCAAAAATGGGAATGTTGTTACGGCACTTCAAAACAAGAAAAGCTGAACACATGATTATGCTTTATAAAACATATGTTTGTAGTCCACTTGAATATTGCAATATGATATGGTACCCACACTATCAAAAGGATATTGCCAAATAGAGAGTGTACAAAGGTCCTTTACAGCTAGAATAGAAGAAGTTAAGGACCTTGACTGCTGGGAAAGACTACAATTATTAAAATTATATAGTCTAGAAAGGAGAAGAGAACGCTACATGATAATTTAGGCATGGAAACAGATAGAAGGAATAGCCGAAAACATCATGGAACTAAAAATATCAGAAAGAGCAAGCAGAGGTAGATTAACAGTGCCCAAAACTATACCAGGAAAAATAAGGAAAGCACACAGGACATTAATCCACCACGCACCAGCATCGATAATGCAGCGTCTATTCAATGCGTTGCCAGCTCATCTGAGGAATATATCAGGAGTGAGCATAGATGTGTTTAAGAATAAGCTCGACAAATATCTAAGCTGCATCCCAGACCATCCAAGATGGGAAGATGCAAAATATAGCGGAAGATGTACTAGCAACTCTCTGGTAGACATTAGAGGTGCCTCACACTGAGGGACCTGGGGCAACCCAAACAAGATGTAAGGTCTGTAAGGTAAGGTAAAGATTACAGTTTCCTTAGGGACTTTATCCTCCCTCATCATGACCGCATCTGTTAAGCGAACGTAACCGATGAAAGGGGGCTGGAGTCCCTCAGGATAGAACTCGAAGTCCTCTAGTCTTCGAGTTCCACAACCCTCAATAGACAGCATACCCCCTGAAAATGGAGCGTGTGCCGCTACCATCCATGGGTTGTTCGGTTTAAACGGAGGGAGGTTGGACGAGTCCGGCATGAGCAAAGGTAGAGCTGCTTGTCCGGACTGTGATTGCCCTGCTGCCAAAGTGTCACGGATACCCGCCACTACGTTCTACTGGGCTACCATCCTCTCCGATAAGGATTGGATGGATTGGCCCGGTGCTTCCACCGTGTTCGAGAGTTGGGTGAACATCTCCTGGAACTTGGATTGGACCAAGTTCCCGACGACGTTGCCCACCTGCTGCAAAATGCTGGCAGAAAAAGCATCAGGATCAAAGGAGGAAGACTGAGCCTTTTTCCTTGTGAACCTTGGTCCTCGACCCCTTTAGTAGGGGAGTGGCTTTTGCCTTGTCTGCTCCGGGATGGTGAGCCGGTGGCTTAGTGACTAGGCTGGTTCCTGACTTTCTCGGCAGGGACTTTTGCTTGGACTTAAAATCCTTTGAAGCTTTAACTTTGGGGACCACTGAAGAAGACTTTGGTCTGACTGACCGAGGCCTATCAGTGAATCCCCGGAAAGAAGTGGAAGTAGAAGGGGTAGAAGTTAAAGTTGGGCTCAAGGAAAACCCTTGGGCCCCTAAAAGACCTGCCTCACTACCACCCTTACCATTGCCCATGTCGTCGATAGTCATGGGCTCCTTATCTAAGTCGAGGGCCGCAACGTCCCCCACAACTTCTTCAGCGATGCCTTCGTCTGCTGGAAGTGCGACCGCTGCCTGGATCTTCGCGATCAGAGGCGCCGCCACCTTAGGGTCCACCACCGAACCCTTCTTCGCTCCGGGGAAGACGAGGGTGGACATGTCCTGGGATAAAATGTAGGGCTGGCCTTTGGCGGAGTTCCTCCCAAATCCGACAACCCAGGTCTTCAGGGTGGCCAATGCTGCGTCCCGAATCTCTTCCAAACCCTGTAAGAGGGGTTATTATTAGTACTTAATACTAGAGGTAGACTTAACCTAGTACAGTATCATAAATATAACTTATTGATTTTCATTGTATCATTATATACAGTCCGGAGTATGACATACCTCGGAGGTGGCTTCGGTTACTAAGGCATAGCAAACCGAACAGTTTTCGTGGTGCCAGACCACGAAGTCGTCCAGGCGCACCGCGCATCCGGCATGGGCCCGGCAGACTTCATGCCCACAGGGATCCTAAAGCACTGCGTTGCAGCCCTCCTCCAGACAACAGGTAACCTGTAAGTCAAATGATACAAGAGTATCATCACCAACCTTCGGAATGGTTCCGTGGTTGCGTGCGGTATAAAACTGCTGCCGGAGTAACTCCGGCGGTAGCAGGTATATTGTACGATACCTGTCACCCCGTCACTACCAGCTCCGGGGCCTTGTATACCCTGTAGGGACGTCTCGGGCAGGCTAAGGGGACTATGACTCCAAAAGAACTCCGTTAGTGCCAGAGTTCAAGTTGCCCCCAGGCGCCGGAGTGAGTAACAACCCAAAGACAGGTACAGGGTTGAGGAGCAGGGAAGTAATAGTGTGACATAGTAACTTGGCGGAATTGGTAACTCCGCAGACACAATGTTAAAAGTATAAACAATATTATGGATGCTATGATAGGTGTAATAAGACATGCATATAATAAAAGTATCCCACAGAAAGGCCGGAGCCTTTACATCTAAGGGTGTACCGTTTCCCAAGGTCAGGTCCGGTGTTAGCTAGAGCTCTGAGGCCACCAGAGCGGGGTAGGAAGTGGGGGCACAATAGACAGTGAGGGGGATACACTACTTAGAGGGTTGGGGGGTATCCCGCCCTCCCGAGCCTGGGGGCCAACCGTGGCTCAGGTGGCCAGGACCAGTCCCTAGCCCCAGTAGTGGTATGGCTGAGTATGGCAGGCCCGCGCACAGAGTGTACCCCCCCCCCACAGCTATCCCCCTCCTCCCCCGGAAGACTCGTATGGGCTACCTGAGTTAGCGTGAGCGAGTCGTAACTCCACCGAAGTGGGTGAGCTAGGGGTAGGGGAGGAGGGACTAGGGGGCGGTTGGTAGCAGGGTGGCTCGTATGCAATCAGCTAGAGACACTCTCAGCCGGGTGAACAGTCACGCGGTGTGAAAAGCCAGTTGATCCAAAGAAGGCCCATGGCCAACTAGAAGCCGTAAAATAAATAGCAACACATAATATATATATATATATATATATATATATATATATGATATATATAAACTTGTCCTAACACGGGGAGAGGAGAGAAAAGAGAAAAGTAGTATGAGAGAGAAAGGGTTTGTCCTTAGAGAAGCTAGACTAATTGCAAATCCAGAGATTTGGGTGTATTAGCCTAGCAACTCAGAGCGGCTAGCCTATATGCCGTGCCGAGGTAATCGGGGGGGGGGTAGGTGGGTAGGGAAGCTCAAGGACGACGAAGGATACGTAGGGACTAACTTCTTACGTAAATAAGACAAGAGAGCCTTAAAGATTATCCTACCGCGAAGACAACGTGATCTGACTAGGCTAGGCTACGATCCGAAAGCATGCGGTCGGAGTAGGCTATCTCCCCGTGAGCGGACTCATAAATAAAATAAAAACGCCAAAACTAACTGCATGTAATAAAATCAAATAAAGTACTGCTCAAAACTGCAATCGAGCCCAATTAGTATGGGGGACCAATTGGTGCACGAAAAGGACCACCATGCGGTCGACGAGTCAGGAATGGTGGCGCGGGAACGACGACACTCTCGCTGCCGCTCATATAAAAACCCACATAACTTGGCTTATTGGCCAAAGATCATTCTGAAATGACCCCAAACATTAATAGCAGTACTTAACTTGGATGCAGAAGCTTGGTGTTCCATGGTAAAGTAAAGGGATAATTCCAAAACGAAAAACACTGCACAAGAGAAAAACGCGCGTGGTGTCAACAATGCTATCTTCAGGAATGAAAACAAAGACGCTAGTCTTAGTAGTAGCGGGTAGCGGGGCCTTAGATCGGCTCCTCTGTAGACGGGGGATTTTGAAGAAGGAAGAGATTAAATGGCAAGGGACCTCTGGTAGTGGTTTCCACTCGCCCCAGATACCATACTGACACCTTTAAAATATAGGTGAGTGAGCCAGAATACTCTGGCATTACCATTTAACTTTTTTCTCTGGTATTTATAGCAATATTTATACCTTAGAAATGAGTGCTAAAGGGACATTTCACGGAGCGACACAGGCTGAGCCCAGAAATGAAGTTTTCATAATAAAACTAATATTGTAATACTCACCTGAACACCTGAATTAGCCCTAATCCCAATTAGGCCGAACAGCTCTCAATTACCCATCCCACTAGTGAGAAATTTAACAGCCAGCGTTACCAATGCTGCAGGTAAAAACTTTCCTTTGAGTTACCATCACTGACGGTTGGCATGCTGACGCAGGTGTGTGTCGTTACTCTTACCTTACTCAATTGCTTATATGGTTTCAAATTGATGTGGGGAAAGGAGGGTGGGAGTCATCCAGATGTTCAGGTAAGTATTACAATATTGGTTTTATTATGAAAACTTCATATTGCAATACGTACACCACCTGAACACCTGAATTAGCCCGATTGAACAACACTTAGAGGAGGAGGGATCAATTCTCTTGTCCGCCTCTTCACTACCGTAGAGATGGTAACTCAGTAAACTAATCTATCTAATACCATTATTTAGCTTTACACTCTTTCGAAGCTCTGGGATGTGAAGGAGTATGACGAGCCTCCCATGTGGCTATTCATAGCCTCTCATGTATGGAGGAGCAAGAAGCAGCGTGCAGAGCCATTGTCCCTCTTGGTAACCCTCTAGTTTGCCAAGGGCTTACCACCAGATTACGATGCAATCTCCGTGCCGACACGATGGCCTAGCCTACGAGAGCACCCTCTCGGACTCGCGTAGGGAGATTATGACTACTTAACATACCTGACTACATTCATACTATTCCAGTATCCCTTTTGTCTAGGCATCTAGAAACCCAAAGTGGTTCCCTATCTTGGTATCATAAAGACCTTAAACCTAATTGTATTATACCTTCACCAACCTAACCTAGATATCAGAATTTGCCGCAAATTGAACATCTCTTAAATAGAAAGAAGTAAAGACTGAGATGGACTTCCAAGAAGCCACCTCCAGAATGAAAGACACTGAATAATTGAACATCTCTTAAATAGAAATAAGTTAAGTAAAGAAGTAAAGACTGAGACAGACTTCCAAGAAGCTGCCTCCAGAATGGAAAACATTGAATAATCCCTTAGAAAGGAAGACAACGTGGCCATCCCCTGAATACTGTGTGCTCGGGGTAGTACTGGGTTAGACATTACCGAAGGTGAACCTGCAGAAGCCTGAGAGATTACATCCCTTAAGAACTTAAGAAGAAGCTAATCACATTCTTCGAAAGCGGAAGAGAACAATTCCGAGGAGATACGAAGTGTCTGCGGGCGAGGACGAAGTTTCTCTTCCCTGGACAAAAATTCTTTTAGTGCTTGCACCGGGCATAACAGCATCTCCTCTGGATCTCCGCTGACAAACTCTCTCAAGGCAAGGACCCTGAATGACCTTGGGAGAGAGTTTGCCTCCGACTCTGTTTTCGCTACGAATTCCGGTAGGAAGGTCAAGTAAACATCATCTCCTTTGTACGAGACGAACCTAGAGACTGCTTGTAGCTCACCCACCCTTTTAGCTGTCGCTAGTGCCATTAAGGAAGAGTACCTTTTTAGTTAACTGTCTTAATGTCAGACTTTCAATTGGTTCGAAATCTGGGGAGCACAGAAAATGAAGCACTACTGACAGATCCCACGGAGGTGCCCGATTCGGTAATACCGGTGGTTCGATCTTAAAGGATCATAGTAGGTCATGGATGCACCTGCTGGTCGAGATCTCTGGAAGGTGAAACCTAAAAGTATTGCTGAGCATTGAGTGGCACCCGTTATCTCTGAGTGCGAAAGCCCTTCGACTTTCTTGAGGAATAAAAGGAAATCTGGTATCTTAGGTATCGAAGGTCTAGATATAGAATTACCCTTTTTTCGACACCAACCCCTGTACACTGTCCATCTGACTTTGTCAAGTTTTTGCGTTGACTTCCTCAAGTTAAAAGAAAGCTGTCTAGCCACCTCTTTAGATAGTCCGGTTTGTCTCGCTGCTCGCTCGACATTCGCAATGCAGATAGGTTTAAGCACTCGAGGTTTCCGATGGTATTAATGAAAATGTGGTTGTT
>NC_061105.1:29479282-29549282 GCF_015104395.2 Macrobrachium nipponense
ATGAATTTTATACAGCTGCTTTAATGAATCTAATGCACTTTTTGAGTCACTATATATTACAAAATTTTTCTTATTCGAGTTATGAATAATTTCTAAAGCTTTAACTAAAGCTGACAACTCTGCAGTGAATATGGAAGCTGAACTCAGGCAATTTGCCTCGTAATTTCATTCCCATGCACAACTGCACACCCACTCCCCACTATCAGACTTTTTTGATCATCAGTGTAGATCTTCACTTGTCCATCATGTTTACGGTCATGCTCCAGAAAATTCGCTTTTACCTCTTCCTCAGAATGTTGTTTTTTGTCTATTTTCTTAGAGCATAAGGAAATCTTGGGAATAAGCCATGGGGGTACAGAGGATTGGTTTTACTTCTTCACTTTTTGGCGCTGAATGACCATGTCATTTTAAACATTCCAACTGCCTTATTTGAAAAGGTTTGGAAGATCTTTCACCAAATTTTTTAGAGTCACACTCCTCTAAAATTTTCCGTGTGGGGTTCTCTCGAGAGCTTTTTAGTCGCATGGTGTACCGCAACCCAAGCTCTTCTCTTCGCAGATCTAAAGGAAGTTCATGAGAGTCAATGTAGATACTCTCAACGGGAGATTCCTAAAAGCACCTGTACATATCCTTAATCCCATATTATGTACTACATCCAATTCCTTTAACCTGGACTTGCAGGCAGATGAATATACCTGACAGCCATAGTCCAGTTTTGATTTACATAAGGAATCATACAGCTTCAATAAACTTTTTCTTATCACCTCCCCAGTCGAATCCCGATACCACCTTTAAATATTGAGGGATTTTTTAACCTTTGTTTTTAGAGAGTCAATGTGACTACGCCACGTTAACTTGCTGTCAAATATTATGCCAAAAACTTTACTTCTTTTTGTAAGGAATAAGACAATCCTTCAGTTTCAAATTTGGGATAGTTTCATTGCGGGTACATCTGGTTGAAACGAATGGCCACAGTTTTAGATGAAGAAAATCGGAAACCATGTTCATCAGCCCATTTACTGATGACATTTATTGTCTTTTGCAGGTAGTTACAGGCTGATACAGCGTCGTATGTGGTGACATAGATGGCAAAGTCATCCACAAATAGCACACGGGGGAAGCCCCTAACTGGGAGCGGAAACAGATTTCACAATATTATCAATAGCAATGGCAAAACAGGTCACACTCAATATGCTGCCTTGTGGGACACCTTCTTCCGTCTCATAACAAGAAGAAAACTTATTCCCAACTCTCACTCTAATATATCGGTCCCTTAAAAAGGAGTTGATAAAGTTTAACATATTGCCCCTGATTCCCATTTCATTGAGCCGTTTAACAATGCCAAATCGCCATGTTGTATCATAGGCTTTCTCCAGATCAAAAAATACCCCTACTGTTTGGCATTGATTGGAAAATCCCTGCTGAATCTGATTTGATAGTCTCAGTAAAGGGTCCAAGGCTGAACGATTTTTCCTGAAGCCGAACTGAACAGAGGATAACAATCTGTTTTTTCTCTAAATGCCACATTAGACGAGAGTTCACCATTTTCTCAAATAATTTACAGACACAGCTTGTTAGTGAAATTGGTCTGTAACTAGTGGGCTGATATGGATCTTTGTTTGGCTTTATGACTGGAACTACTATGGCTATCTTCCAAGATGGGGGAATGATGCCCGTTTCCCAGACCTTATTGAGTATTTTCATTAGATATATTTTAGCATGTTCTGGAAGATGTTTAATCATGTTGTAGGTTATGTTATCTGCACCAGGGGCTGTTGACTCACAAGATGAGAGAGCCTCTCGTAGTTCCCTTAGTGAGAACTTAGCATTATATGCTTCATTATTTCAGTGTTAAATCTAATTGACACCTTGGCATTTCGAATCTTACTGAACTGTGGTGTGTAATTTTTGGAGCTTGATATGTCAGCAAAATGCTCACCAAATTTTTCTGCAACATCAGCTGGATTTGAAATAAGCACATCATTGATTTTTAGAGTAGGAGCAGGTGATGGAACAAATTTCCCACTTAGCTTTTTAATCTTTTTCCATACTAATCTTTCTGGTGTTTTAGAATTGATACCATTTATATAGTGGAGCCAAGATTCCTTTTTAGCTTTTCTAATATATTTTCTTTGTTTGGCTAAGGCCCGTTGGTACGTAGTTTTCGTTGTTCCTGAGGGTTTTGCCTTGAATTGCCTATAGCATTTTCTCACTATTCTTCGCAGTCTGCCACAGGTTTGGTCCCACCAGGGAACTGCAGGCCTGCTTGGTTTACCCTTCGTTTTTGGGATATATTTCTTGGCATTATCCAATATAGTTGCGGTCCAATAATCATATGCATCTAAGTGTGACTCAAATGACTCTACTTCCTGTGTAATTGAAAAGCTTCCTTCATACTTCCTCCAATCTGCTTCATTTCCCTTTCACTTTATAGGAGATTCAGAAGGTATCTTTCTAGCATACTTTAAATGTATGGGAAAGTTATCACTTCCGTGCAAAAGTTCATCTACAGACCAGTTTGAAGTCCAAGTGGACTGCAGGTGAACAAATGCTTAAAATCTATAGCTGAAAAGACATTTGTGTAAATGTTATGAAACGTCATTGAACCATCATTGTAAAGAGAGAGATATTATTTAAGATAAAATCATCGATGGTTCTACCTATAGCATTCAGGTATCACCTCCCCATAGACTATTATGGGCATTAAATCTCCCAGTAGTAAGAAAGGAGGAGGTAGTTGATTAGCTAGTGCCTGAATATCATTCAAAGTAATTTCTGACCTAGGTGGAAGGTAAATAGAGCAAATAGTAATCTCTTTTTCAAAGCATGCTCGAATGGCGACTGCTTGTAGGTTTGTGTTCAAAGGAACACTTGTATGTTGCAAAGACTTTTTAACAATAATTGCAACCCCCCCATGAGCTCGATCACCATCTCTGGGGTTCATCACAAACATTTTATAATTTAATCCTGGATTGTATAATGAGTTGCCTAACTTAGTTTCTTGAAGGCAAACTACATCTGGATCATGATGGTTCAACAGTAATTTTAACTCTTCAGAAAGAGTCCTAAGGCCTTTGCAATTCCATTGCAAGATATTAAATTGGAATTTTAACTTTGATTCTTGTGCCCAGCCAAGTCATTATTTAGCTGGGTTTTCAAAGTAACACAGCTGAATGTTTTTGGATTTGAAAGTCTCTTGAGTCTGCTGCCTGGGGAGCTTTTATTTTATTAGATGATGGGGAAGTTTGAACATTTTTTTTTTTTTTCCTGCACATCCTGTTTTTTCTTCAGTTTGAGATTAGATTTATCTAAATTTTTAACTATATTTAGTGATCAGCCATGTTTTCCCTCCCATTTCAGAGTAGCTGTTTCTGCATATGATTGAGGAAAGGTCTGTCACTTAAATTTGAGCAGGACCGAGACATCTTTTCCAATGGCTTTGAGGTTGATAATGGCTGGAAGGGGTCATCAAGTGGATTGAATCTATTGGAAATTGGAGTTTTAAACTCTATAGGAAGGCTGTTCTACATTTCTTTGACTTTGGGGGTGACTGAAAACTGTCATAAGATTTGTTAAGATTTCCTCTAGATTTTATTTTTTCTTTGGGCTTAACCGAAGAGCTCAACTCTGAGACAGCATTTGCTTGCAGGTCAGGGAGAGGTTCATCAATCACAGCTTTTACCACTTTACTTTGAAGTTCATTACATTCCACAGAAGTTGAAATATCCTGAGAGGGTGTGTTATTTTTAATGATGGGTTTAGCATGCTGATGGAAGGCATTATTTCCCATAACAGTGGAAGCAAATGAGGATCCAGCACTTTTGTTAGCACCTCGAACCAAGCGTTTTGGCTTCTCCTATGCTGATAAAGTTATTATGAGCAGTGTTTACAACTTCTTGTTGGAAAATATATTGAGGACAGCCCCTCCAATTGGGAGAATGATTGCCAGCACAGTGGAGACAGTATTTATCAGCTGTGCAGTTGTCCTTTACATGTTCACCAGAAGCACACAAAGCACTTTCCTGGTTTTGTACAAGAGTTTGATACGTGACCATATTCAAAGCATTTATAACATGGGTTGGTCGATATTTTAATGGCTTAACCCAAACCCGAGAGTGGTCTATATAATATATTCCGGTAAGTAGGAGCAGGTGAAAGTCAATTCAATGGCATGCTGAGTGCCTTTCAATTTTCTAATTTTAATGACATAAGTAGGACACATTTTTAATATTTCCTCCTCTTCAAACTCATATAGGTCTCTGCTATAAACTATACCCCGTTTAATGTTAAATGATCGATGAGGAGATACAGCTAAAATATTACCATCTTCAGTTGGTTGGAATTTTGATAGCATCTTAATCTGAATATCGTTATTAGCTTTGATCAAGACTCCTTTACCATATCTTTTAATATTGCCTTTAGGAATGGCACCAATCTTCCTCTGTAAATACTTGCATGCTGTTAGAAAGTTTCTTTGCCCTGTTTGTAATTTGCAACATGCCAAATCAATTTTGGGTCATCTTTTGCCAGGTGTTTTTGGCTATCAACCTCAAATTTGCTGGGCACTAGTCTGTCTCATCCTCTTCCAAATTGTTTATATTAAACAACTTCGCATGGCAAACTGAACCAAAGACATTTTTACCATCAAGATTTTCTAGAGCGTTTGGAGGCATATTCAGCTTTGCAAAAGGTTATGTAGCTTTCATAAGAGATGGGACTTTTAACAATTCGTAATTTTATTCTATCTACCTTGCCAAACTGTTTCATGTAATTATGTAATATGTCAAAATCGACTTTATCACTTATATTACTACAATATACAACTCTTAGATTTTCATTTACACCACCAGTATTTACACCCTGGTGTCCCGGTGTTTGGTCGAGTGGAGAGCCTAATGCGGAATCCTTAATCAGGCGAGAGTCATCAACAGAGGGGGTTAAATAAAAATCCATCAGACTATGGTGTGAACATTCGTCCAGGTTGGCCCCATACCCACCATCGAGCCACAATTAGAGGGTGATATAGCACCCTAGGAGTCCTACCCAGATATACACCCCACACCCAGTGCCTTGAGGGTCGTCAGTCCGTCGAGATCAGACCCAGCACTGAGTGCAGAGTTTAACATAAAAGTTTCCCCTCGCTCGGACACGTCAGGTACTCCAGTTCTACGGGTGAGGAGGAATGCCGTCCAACCTCACCCTCCATCAAATCAGAAGGATTGTCAAAGCTTGGCCAAGTCCATTCCAAAAGTCGTCGACAAAAGCAGTCCAAAAAACAGTCAAAATTTAGAGGTTGGAGAGAAGGGTTCAGGAAAGAAAGAAAAGAGAGAAGGATTAAAAGTGAGAGAGAAAGGGTTGTAGGATGTTCCGTCAGGACCCGGGGCACCTATAGGAATGCACGAACATACAAGATCATCGATGGAAAGATAATAGTTCAAGTCTCACAGACAACTAACTCAGATAAACCCCCGGTATTTAAATGTCTTAATCAGTAATTAGTCACATCAATTGTCTCTTCTCCAAAATATTATAGTTCCCTCCACACGGGACACTCTGTCCCCTCACTAGGACACTCGGCCTCCTCACTAGGAGAACACACTAGTGAGCACACAAACAATTGTAAAGACAACGTCAAAAGGCTAAACAAAACGGAACATCTTTACAAAATGTCAAACAGACAACAAGCCATCCCTTTGGCTAAAGTATGATAACTCACCCATTGCAGCCTGGAACTTTAACACTGAAACAAATAGACTTTTGCAGAGCTATCCCAGCATTCTGCCTTTTCTCCCATAGCTGTCTCCCTAGTTTCTGCCTAAAACTCTCCATTAAGAATAGACATAGTTCGTACACGCACACACGAATTCACACTCTTCGGTAACTGGTCATAGCCAGTTTTCAAAGGCCCCTTGAACAAGCCCTCATGAACTCACACATCTACAGAACGAACATTTTTTAGGGCTGTTGCCTTGTATAATAAGGCGCCCTATGAGGTAATGTTAGACTTGCGATAATCTTACGCTAAGTCGGTTGGTATTGCACTTCCATATTCATGGGAGTGTCTTGGGGTTTGTAGATCACTTACGAAGTCGGTATTATCTTCTTTGTTTATGACGACGATGTGTTAAACTCATGATGATTCGGTGATGAGGTGAGGATCTAGTAGAAACCACGAAGTACAAAAATACTTATATTCTCTGAATTTTACATGGTGAAGATCAGGTATGATTGTAAAAGTCTTCTAATGACGATAGCTTGATCGCTTCTGCCAATGATGATGGCTAATTCTATTCTCTCTACATGATAAAGCTTAGGTAAAGAGGTACAGGTCTTCTAATGACGATAGCTAACTCTATTCTGCCTCTACTACCATCTCAGTTACCAGTCATAAAGGAACAGACAGTAGTTCGAACATATGAACATACATACAGATGACATAGTTACATACGAACACACAATCAAATGAGACACGCTACAGATCACGTAGGCCGTTTGAATTATAGGTCGCGGTAGTTGTCTCAAGCAGGGAGCTTGGACTAAAGTTTATAAACAATTGAATGACTACAGGTGACGGCATGTTATCTTAGCCTACTTTTATTGTATACGTCATCTTTAGCGTCTCTAGTCTGATCACATTCCTGCAAGCAATCTGGTTGACCTCTTTAGTTTTAGTCTTTCATATATATGGACTAACATTCCATATTTTTATTATGTAAACACTTACACATTGACCCGCTTAGGTAAGCATCTTCGTATCACACCATCCCAGAAAGAGATGTCAGCTTTCTTAGGTCGTCGCTTCGGACTCTGTCTCTATGGGAAGTTAAATATGATGAATCTGTAAATTCTTAGAAATGTCACAATGAACATATTATCAGTCTTTATTTATGACAGTAGCTCGGCCACTACCCTGGCTAGCCCCTGCCTAGCCATAGGTCACACAAAAAAGCTCATATATATAAAAAACACATTGGCCGGCTCAAAAAAAACATAAGTAACGCACGTCTCTGGCATTATAAAGTAATGTCTATCACACTTCATCTCCAATAACACTTGGCGCATAAATTTTCTCTCATTTTGGACTTCTTGAATATCCCTCTTTTTCTGCAACTGGCTGCACAGACTGTAGCAAGCTGTAGGAAGGCGAAAGGCCTCCCTCCCTGTAGAAGACTTCTAACAGCTTCTGTAGACCCAAAAGCGCTATAGAACTCTGTAGACTCGTAGAAACTCTCGTAAGTACCCTGGACAAACGACAGCAACATCTCTGCACGGCTGCTGGGCGTCTTGCTAGCGTCGGGGAACGACGATTATGGTGTTTTAAAGTATGTCAGTCAAGTCATCGGTAAATCAAAAAAGAAAATTAACTCCAGACATACTACTTCTATCAGATAATGGCCTCAAAAATTCAGAAATACTAACTGAACGTCTCCCAATTAACTCCATTTAACATGACCACTAAATCATAAGTCATTATCACAACTCTCAAAAACAAAAAAAAACATTAAGTTCTCTAACTCACTTCTCCAAACTCACACATCAACACACACAATCAAAAACTCACAGTAACTCCACGGACTTCTGCACTCACATTTCAAACTCGGAAATTCTCACAAATAAAAAAAATTTTTAAAAAAAGGCAATGAGCCCAAGAAAAAAAAATCACGTAACAAGCCCAGACCCAAAAATTATCACAAAAAAATTTTTCTCTCAAGCTCTGATATTACAGCAACCCACAAAATCAGTAAAAATCTCTAATGTTTACCAGCAAAAACCCCTTTACTGCTTACACAATTAATTACAATGAGACTTAATGTCAAATGCCCATTTATGTAAATCACGACCCCGATAAATTACATCTCCCGTCCAAAAAGAAAGGCTTTTTAAAGCTGAATCCCCAATTACATCTCTCTTAGGAAAAGGAAAAAAAGGAAAAATAAAAAAAAGATAATCACAAGTAAACTTCCCCATCACAAAGCACATAATATATGTATGATATACATAACCTCACGTTTTCCCCAACAAATGCAATATGCATAGTTACGGAATTTGCCCATTGCAACTTTTCATTGACCGGACATGGCCAGAAAGCAAACTCTTACACGTGCACTTTCATGAAATGCTATGGTCAACATTTCCAGATATTGCAAAACTCTGAGCAATCACCACTAGAGGATGAGAGTCATCACACCGGACTCATCACAGTGGTTTCAGTAAAAAAATCCACCTGCGGACATGTGTGCTCGAACTGCAGCATAAAAAATGTCTAGTCAGACTCACAAGTTCAGAAACTCATGATTCTCAAAAAAAAGGTTCTATACTGATTAAGTAAGCACATTCCACAAAATTATCTCCAGGATATGACTAAGCTGCTCAAAGATTGTCTCGAAGACATATCTCTCACATGTTACTGCCCAATTATAAAAAAAAATTATCACCTATCCGGGATATGAAAACTACGATAAACTCGTAATTCAGCAATGATATCCTCCAAAAATAACATCTCCATAGGACTACAATGCAGTAATACCGCTCGCCTCCAATTAGTCATGAAACCAAAAAGAAAGAACCACAGAACTCTTGTCATAGCTCAAAAAAACTCCCAGAATTCAACTCAAGAAAAAATCATAACCACAAAAAAGGTCACCCCCAAAGATTAATTCCACCTCCATATATATATATATATATATATATATATATATATATATATATATATATATATCTATATATATATATATATATATATATATATATATATAGATATATATATATATATATATATATATAGTCACCTCTTAATAATAAAACCACTCCAGTGATAAAAATACTTCCTCCATTTAATTAATAACCACACCACACCATATTCCCCTCTTATTTCCCCAATAACCATGTGTTAATAAAAACCACCACTCCAGTAACAAAAAATGTTCACCTCTGTTTCGGCAAATAAAAAATACTTACCTCTATTTCACCAATAACTCCGTGTGGAATAAAACAAATCTCCAAAAAATATATCTCCAAGCAGGAGATATGTAATCCCATCTCCAAAAAGATACACTCAAAGCACCCAGCTGACACACTCATAAATATTGCCCATATCTCCTCAAAAATGTGTCTCCATTTGCAACAAAGATGGCTGCAAAATAATTGAACTAAACATAGCTCTCACCACCATAGGCAAATATCATATGGCCAAAAATATATCTCCAAAATAATATACCTCCAATTCTCCAGGAAAATAACTCAATGTTATAGTCAAAAACTATAAACTCTCTGTTTAGCATAACTGCTGAAAAAGGGCAAAAACTTGGCAAATAAAATTGTCCAGGAAATTCTAGAAAAAATCACCAATGGGCCACAACTCATTATAACAACACTCCAAATTCAAGTGTCTAAGCAAAGACTTCTCCATATGCACTACGACATAGGCCACTAGAAAACTTAACCAAGTTTCCTATCTCTGGCAAAGTTGTCACAAATACAACAAAGGTATTGTGCAAGAAAACCCACAACTTCTGGAACACAAATATCCAGAGAAAAAAAAAATGTAGTGCCATTACGTATGCATTAAAAATAATGCAAAAATTTTAAACATATATTTCTCTGCAGCAGCAAACAGCTGAAATCATAAACACGTCACATTCCCGAACAATGACTCTAAGTCACGAGCTGAGATATTAAAAAATATTCACACAAACTGGAGAGAAAATAATAAATTCAAATTCACCCGTGATATAAACTTGTGTCAGCGATGGCTAACATCTAAAAAAGGAGAAAAGAAAAATCAACGGCACTGTTAACTAACTCCGTGACTCACGTAGATGTCAAGCAATTATCTGCTGAACTCATAAAAAAGAAAAACAACAAAAATGTGTTGTTAGGTCCTTCCAAATTAACCACCACCACCCTTGACAGCATTGCAACACCCACGTATTAGTATAAAAATAAATCACCAGTATCAGAAATATCATTATCAGCAGTATCACCAAAATTGCTATCATCAAAATCACCAGTATTAGTAAAAAACATCACCAATGTTAATGCTTGCCCATTCACCAAAAATTCAGCACAAAATTCACTAGAAGTTCAGCAAAAATCAGCACAATTCACCAAAATTCAGCCAGATTCATCACTCCTGAACGACTGACATGTTCTCCAAAGTTACAGAAACTCTGTAAATAATTAACTACAAAACTTCTCCCATAATTCATTGTAATAATTCTCCATAATATAATTATCTGTTATAATTATAAAATAATCTCCCATGAAACATCTCAAATCTCTCATAAAATATGTCTAATATTGCAATTCCCCCAGTATACACCAAATACAACACGAGGCACCCATCCACCACCAGGCACATACAACCCCATTACCACTCCCGGGTATCATCATAATTCATCATCAGTCATCACTCATCATCACACAGCACCATTTTAAAGTAATCTCTCCAACACAAATAAAATATTAATTAAAAAAAATAATCACTGTGACCCATTTATATTTGCGCCCTTCAAAGCATAAGGAAAACTTACACCACATCCCATGTGCATTTCATTTCCTTTTCTCTTCACTCAAGAGAAAGAAAATCTCTAAAAAAAAAAAAAAAAAAAAACCCTACGGGCATCTCACATCATCAACCAATAGTTATCAGCTGATGTCCTGGCATTGGAAATTCATTATCAAGGGCAAATTCATCCCCCAATACCCCGACACAAAGAAAAAAAAATGAGTTCACCCCCCACTAAAAAAAAAAAAAAAAAAAAAAAAAAAAAAAAAAAAAAAAAAAAAAACGTTTCACCCTCCCGGTAAGCAATGCCCCCGAGGCAGACCACTACCCGCCTTCCCCTTGCAACACCCCTGTGGGTCGGATCAGCAGAAATTACGCTGAGCACGTAAGAACAAGTGGGCGCTCTTTGTCCAAACAAAAAATGCAATTCAAGCACAGTTTTGCATGTATGAAAACTATTAATAAACACGCATATATTAACACAAAGACGAATGCGTCTCTTCTAAACATGTGCCAATAAAAAACTACATCACTTTCTGCTACTATGGGAAAAGAATGTGGTATCCTAAACCAATCCCACAATTCACAAAATGATAAAAAAAAAAACCCAGGACTCAAAAAAACACTTTTTAATACTCACCCCTCCTTAATGAGAGAAAACCCGACCGTAAAACACGCTATTCCCGTCGGCACAATGCAAACGCGATCATTCACACACACGCAGACGTCTCGGGAATGCACTCACAATGTCTCAGCTCTAACTGAATGTTCCCGACACCTTGGGGCATCTCGCTCTGGGCAAAATTGATGACACTAGTAAAAATCCTTCCCTTCCCATTACCACAGTTAACGGACGGATATTTCGCATTCCTCTCTCTTAGCAACTGAAATTTAATAATTTTCCACAATCTCACAAAAGGCTTTATCTTTCAAAAACCGCTATTATGCCTGTGACATGATTATAACCCCTTTTCCTATAAAAAAAAACCATCTATGTCTAACTGGTCACCAGTCTCTTTGTTAGCGTACCTACAGCTTATAAAATATATAAAAAATCTCTTAAACCGCCTGCACCAACTGTTACCTATCCGCTGCCCACCAAACTATTACCAGCAAACGGCGTCACACCCGCGGTATTTAATATTTTGGTATGCGTTTAGCTATTGCGTTAAGGCGAACTGGTTACACTCAATCTCTCCCCTACCCCTCTCTCTCTCTCAACGTGATCACTGGCATAGCCTTCTCTCTCTCTCTCTCCATTCCATCAGGTCATCAAACCAGAGTCGGAGTCACAAAAAATATAATGTTTATTCAAAGTTCTTACAAGATCATCAATGGAAAGATAATAGTTTAAGTCTCACAGACAACTAACTCAGATAACCCCCCGGTATTTTAATGTCTTAATCAGTAATTAGTCACACCAATTGTCTCTTCTCCAAAATATTATAGTTCCCTCCGCACGGGACACTCTGTCCCCTCACTAGGACACTCGGCCCCCTCACTAGAACCGCCTGTTTAAAAGACAGGAGGACACACTAGTGAGCACACACACAATTGTAAAGACAACGTCAAAAGGCTAAACAAAACGGAACATCTTTACAAAATGTCAAACAGACAACAAGCCATCCCTTTGGCTAAAGTATGATAACTTACCCATTGCAGCCTAGAACTTTAACACTGAAACAAATAGACTTTCGCAGAGCTATCCCAACATTCTGCCTTTTCTCCCATAGCTGTCTCCCTGGTTTCTGCCTAAAACGCTCTGTTAAGAATAGACAGTTCGTACACACACACACGAATTCACACTCTTCGGTAACTGGTCATAGCCAGTTTTCAAAGGCACCTTCAACAAGCCCTCATGAACTCACACATCTACAGAATGAACATTGACCCGCTTAAGTAAGCATCTTCGTATCACACCATCCCAGAAAGAGATGTCAGCTTTCTTAGGTCGTCGCTTCGGACTCTGTCTCTATGGGAAGTTAAATATGATGAATCTGTAAATTCCTAGGAATGTCACAACGAACATATTATCAGTCTTTATTTATGACATATATATATATATATATATATATATATATATCTATATATATATATATATATATATATATGTATATGCAAAAGCCAGGTACTATGTCGTACCTCTAAGTAAATGGGGATACAATCCACAATGAAGTAAAATCCTCTTGTAGTTTAAAATATATATTTCTTGTACAGGATTAAAGCTTTCGACCATCAACTGTGGTCTTGTTCACTAAATTGTGATATGTCACCTCAAGGAACTAACAAGTAAGATAAGAGCACAAACATTTGAAAAAACAACGGTTAGGTAACAAACTAGTTTATATTATGAATGATCAGGCGGTTGAGCCCTCGTTCTTTCCAGAATTCGTCTTGATCTTCGTGGGGGAATTTTTCTATTGTCAACTGCTTGTTCTCTGCTGGTTGGGTGGTTTGTTGGAGAAATGACCTGAATGGAGTAAACAGGAGAGGAAGCAGCATCGTTATTGGCACATATATTTCTAAAGTTTGAAATTTTCCCTTTTCTACATATCTCTTCACAAATAGCTGTATTTTCTGTAATACCAGTATTTCCTGCAAAGGTCTCGTTTAATGAAATTAACGCCCCTTCTACTACTCGTCTCAAAGTCCTGTCGTTACATGCAAAAACAACCTTTGTACCTTTAAAATTTATTGTGTGGTTTTTCTCCCATGTATGTTGCGCAATTGCACTGTATGAACTTCCCCTTCTGCAAGCAGCAACGTGTTCTTCCCTTCTCTATTATCAATGGAACATCTGCTTTCTCCCACGTAACATTCATTGCAATCACTGCAAGGTATTACATATACTCCTACATTCTCTCTATTACCTGGGTTATTTTTAATGAGTTTCTTCTTGATTGTACTGTTGTACTGAAAAACTGTGTTGAAGCCGTTCTTTTTTCCTTTAAGCTGCCTAGAAAATTTATTAAGTTCTCTATTATAAGGAAGAGCAAGAGATGCCTTAAAATCTACCTTTTCAATTATATCATGAGGGGCGTAAAACATCCATCTAGCTTTAGATAGAGACTGTAGTATAAAAAAACTTTGGGTAACACAGTTTAGTAAAACTTTCTACCGAGAAATTTATTTCGGCGTCAATGAACTGGGGATCACATATTCGGTATGCTCGAAAAAACAAATTGGTTAAAACGTTGTGCTTTACTTTAGGTTCATGATATGAAAAGTAATGAATATAAGTGTTTGTGTGGGTGTTCTTCCTATGCACGCTGAATTTAAAGTCACTACTCACTGTGTCTCTATGAACTACCATATCTAGAAAAAGAAGCCTATTTTCCATTTCCTTTTCCACTGTAAATTTAATAGAGGGCAAAAAACCGTTAAGCAACTCTAAAAACCCATGAAAGGCTTCCTCGCCGTGTCTCTAAACAATAAAAACATCATCTACATACCTAACCCAAATTTCAGGCTTGATGTCTTCCGGTAGTGTGTCAACGTAAACCTTTTCGAAAAATTCCATACATAAGTTAGCCAATATAGGGGAGAGAGGTGAGCCCATCGAGACCCCGGATTTTTGTTGATAGAACGAACCATTAAACTCAAAAATTGTAGATTCAACGCAAATGTTAATCAAATGACAAAATTTATCTATGTGCATAGGTGGCTTGAAAATATTATCTGAGGCTAATTTCTTCAAGTTGTCGAGCACGAAACTCAGTGGTACATTCGTGAATAAAGAAACTATATCTAGACTGTACATAGAACCTATGTATTTCTTTTCCTTAATTTGATCCATAAAATCCATACTACTGTGCTTAATATGAGATTTCGAAATTGTCCCTATTAATTTCCCCAAAACCTCCGCTAACCATGATGACAGATCCGACTGAGGATTATTGCAGCTAGCGACAATGGGCCTTAAAGGACACCCCTCCTTGTGAATCTTGGGAGTTCCGTAAAAGTAACTAAAAGATGGCAGTTTTCTCGCTAGCTTACTCAGGACTATATTTCTGGCTTCTTTTTCCACGCCACTGCTAACTACGGCTTTTATTTTCTTGTTAAATTCAGACTGCAAATTGCTAATGCAAGGGGGTTTTGTTACTTTTAGGTATGTGTTGATATCGTTTAAGAGCCTGTGTGCCTTGATCAGGTAATCGTTATTATTCATAACCACTACACAGCCTCCTTTAAGGCATCTCTTGCTCTTTCTTATAATAGAGAACTTAATAAATTTTCTAGGCAGCTTAAAGGAAAAAAGAACGGCTTCAACATAGTTTTTCAGTACAACAGTACAATCAAGAAGAAACTCATTAAAAATAACCCAGGTAATAGAGAGAATGTAGGAGTATATGTGTAAGTGTTTACATAATAAAAATATGGAATGTTAGTCCATATATATAAAAGTCTAAAACTAAAGAGGTCAACCAGATTGCTTGCAGGAATGTGATCAGACTAGAGACGCTAAAGATGACGTATACAATAAGTAAGTAGGCTAAGATAACATGCCGTCACCTGTAGTCATTCAATTGTTTATAAACATTAGTCCAAGCTCCCTGCTTGAGACAACTACGGCCTACGTGATCTGTAGCGTGTCTCATTTGATTGTGTGTTCGTATGAAACTATGTCATTTGTATGTATGTTCATATGTTCGAACTACTGTCTGTTCCTTCATAACTTGTAACAGAGATGGTAGACAGGCAGAACAGAGTTAGCTATCGTCATTAGAAGACCTGTACCTCTTTACCTAAGCTTTATCATGTAGAGGAATAGGATTAGCCATCATCATTGGCAGAAGCGATCAAGCTATCGTTATTAGAAGACTTGTACAATCATACCTGATCTTCATCATGTAAAACTTCAGAAGAAAATATCTATTTTTATACTTCGTGTTTTCTACAAGAACCTCCTCACCGAACCATGAGTTTAACACCTCGTCGTAATAACCAACAAGATAATACCGACTTCGTAAGTGATCTACAAACCCCAAAACACTCCATTGAAGATGGAAGTGCAATACCAACCGACTTAGCGTATAGATTATCGCAAGTCTAACATTACCTCATAGGGCGCCTTATCATACAGGCACGAGCCCTAATATTGGTGGCAGTGGACCAGAAGAACTCTACAACTTCTCTGAAGAAACATCAGAATAATGAAGTATCATATAAGAACTCTTCAACGACGACGAAAGCAGCAGATTCTTCAAGCAACTTATTTTCATCGTTTAGTGAGCGACTTCAGAAAACAACAAGAACTCTTTAACGACGACGAAAGCAAGAGATTCTTCAAGCAACTTAGTATCATCGTTAGTGAATAACTTCAAGAAACAAAACCGACGTGTCCTTTTCCTACGACAACGCAAGCTTCGTCTCTCATTAGAATCATTCAAGAAAACATCGTTAGTGAGCGTTTCCGGCACTCCAAGAAACAAACCGAACGCGTCTGCAGCATCGGATCTTTCAAGGGCTCGAATCATCGAAACAACGCGCACGGGGGAAACTGAAGCCAAACCAGGTCATCCGCTAAATAGAGAAGGAGGACCAAGGCCGTGTGTCGTTATCGGAACACCGTGACTTCCCACAAAAGCAAGCTAAGTACAATTTTTTATTCATTTGGAGTAACTTGAGTGTCCTTTGCAGGTCGAATTTCGTTATTCCTGTGGCTGAAGTTACGAGACATTCTTAATCTTACTTTTTTACAGAAATTATCTACATCATTGAGATTTCGCTACTGCGAGTTTTTTTATCTTTGAGTGTCTGTTTCCAGAAGTTCTACTGAAATATCATAATCATATACTATGTTAATTTTATCATTTTGGGTGATTATTAATCCCTTACGTAACAAATTATATTAAACAGTGAATATGCGTTTACGCAGTGGACGTCTGTATTTATACAGATGCATGGATAGGGTCGTTAAGCACCGTAGTGATTAGAAAACACACAAAAAACAAGTGGAACACCCGTACAAATCTATATAAATTAGAGGTAACACTATTTCGGGTCATGACAATAAATGCACCTTTGCAAAGTCCCGATCGCAGTTTTAGCCTTGAGTTTTTTGAGTTATATAAAATATCGAACCTCAATGACTCAACTTAACTTTAAAAATACGGCTGGATTGCAAGGAATAACATGTCTGTAAAAAACTTTCATTAGGCTAAATGCGCTGACCAGGATCCCTCACTATTTTAAATTTTAGCAAAGAATGAATTAAACAACAGCAAGTACAAACAATTAATATTGAATGCAGTAGTGATAACTTGTCTTATTAGTAATCGCTCAGTTCCTAATAGTTCATCATTCATTGCTTTATACGTAAGCAGCAACATAATGCTAAAAACACACAATACGTTGCCGATGGTAATAAAGAGTAGGATCCTAATTATTACAAAAAAAGAAATAGAAACAGTAGCCTTTTCAGAATCAAACAAGCAAACTCGGTTACTGTGTCACCTAGTCAAGCGGTCAAGGTTAGTTAAATCTGCCGAGTTTTCAAAGCAAAGCAAATTCCACACAATAAGCGACTCTAGCAGAGTGGGGAAAAGCGATGTTGGTTCATACATGCCAATATCTTTTTTGAATTAAAAAGGATTTTTCCTATGAAACACACGACCGTATAAAGTAATCAGAGCAGGTTTTCGTTTTTTTTTAATACGTAAGTTATTATAAGTAGTGGTGGATAAAGCCCAACTGTACGCGCCGTAAAAATTAGAGTATCTTGTTTTATTTCTTTAGTACACGTAATATCCTGTATTTACGGACTCACCGTCTGTTGTTCGAACTTTCCTAATGAGAAGTCCGGATAAGCGAGCGCTTACAGATACCTCTATAGTTATAAAAAACATTGATCTGTATGTAGTGTAGTTGTAAGATTCATCTAGGGGTATACAAAATATTATCTTACATCCTGCAAAATAAGGCGTGTTTATCAAAAGAAAATCCTATAAACCTTCAAACATATCAAAATCAGTTTGAACAAAAAAGAGACAATTAATCAAATAATAACTTATATAAAGGAACAATACATTTGTCTCATAAATCGTAACATTGTTCAAATGACCCAACAGAATTCTCCCACAACCGCAGTCGTAGTTTGCACGCAAAATCTCGAGAAGCATGCACCCTCGAATGTCTTAGTGCGTGTAAAAAGACTTTGCTGGGAAATGAAATTTTAATCCTTCCCGACACTCTGAAATATAACGATTTCCGCGAACAAAGCCCTAAAAAGTATACATATCGTGGATACGGAAGTTATAAATATCGCATTTTTTATTGTTGCTAATTTTTAATCACGCCCAACCAGTCGTGGATGAATCTCTCTGATAATCTATCTAAAGTAATATCCGTAAAGTCATTCAAGCAGAGGTGATTCAGCAGAATTTTTTTTTTATCTTCTACCTGAATACCAGGAAGTTTCTCCACTAGCGAGTGATCTCTGGGAGAGAAAAACGGATGTCATTGAAAACAAAATACGGTCTAAGGTCAAACATAAAGCTATATACGTACCTTCGCATAGACTCTCAATGAAATTTCAAAATAGAGATAAATGACGAAGTTGAAAAATGTTAGTAATAGGAGTCATTAGGAAATCAAATAAGCCCATATAATTTTTCCCTCAAACGTCATGCCATAAAAGATCGGACTTGGCGTATCTGCGTAGATTTCTGACGCTTAAACAAGGAAACGACTCCCGATAGTTTCCAGTGCCATGTACCGACGACATCTTATCTCTGTTAGGTTAGAATAAATTTTTTTTTCACCAACTTGGACTTACTTAAAGCTTTTACCAGATACCATTACCTAAGTGATTGTACCTCATACACCGTTTTCAGCACACTCAGGGGACATTATCAATTTTTACGTATGCCTCCGGCTTACGTTGCGCCCCAATTACAATATAGTGTTTGGAAACTTTTAGGGGATACCCTACATGCTTATATGGTTGGTCTTATAATCTTTTCTAAATACCTTAGAAGTACATTCACATAAACTAGAGCTAGTGCTACAGGGACAAAGACAAATAATCTCAGAGTAAAATATCTAAATGTGAGTTTTTTAAAACCGAACATGTTTATCTAGGTTTTATGTGTCTTGTCAAGGTCTTAAAGTAATCCATGGTAAGGTGTCGGCTATTCATAACTTTCCGGTACCTATTAACGTAAAAGGGGGATACAGCACTTTTGAGCAATAGTGGGTATTACAATCGTATGTAAATATGTAACTCTTCAATCATGACAGCTCCTTTAACAGATCTTACGAAGAAGAGAGTAGATTTATTATGGTCTAAAAAGCATCAACAGGCGTTAGATATCTTAAAAGCGGAATAATGCAGCTCACCTAACTTAAAAATCCCTGATTTAAATAAGGAATTTTTTTTTATTGCAATAGACGCCTCAGACCAAGGGGTAAGAGGGTATTACTTCAGTAATATGATAAACAGTTCTTTCCTATAGCTTTTATTCACGTAAACTAAAGCCCTCTGAAAGTAAATATGCAGTAATAGCAAGGAAGGGCTAGGTATCTTTAACTCACTAGTACATTTTAAGTTCATAATCTATGGCTATCCTGATAAAGTCCTTACTGAACATGAGTCCTTTACCGAGTTTTTCAAAGGCTTTAATCACAGTCCAAAGGGAACTCGGTGACAAATGATCATTCAGGTCTTTGGAGCCAAGATAAGATATCTACCTGGGAAAGCAATTGTCATAGCTGACGCATTATCCCGAAAATCCCGCACCATACTGCAAAGAACCATTAATTAGACTAAAAAATATAGAAACATCCGTGCCTATTGTTAAAACCGTATCTAAACAAGAAAATTCCTTAACCCAAGAGATCGCGAGCATTGAATATCTGGGTCAGAGCGCAGAACTGTTACAAACTGAACAAAGCAAGTGTCAACAGCGATAAGCAAAACAATAAACACCAAATAATAAACACTTCGAAACGGAAACAGGGTCAGTGGCTAGGCAAAAAACAATAAACACTTCGAGCAGAAACCCTAAAGCAAAAGTATATTTATAGTATGTGTATCAGAATAATGTAATCAAATGTAATATTTATTTATGTAGGTCTGTGACGAGGAAAACCCGAAGAACACAGCAGATGACTAACGACCAGGTAGTAGTAATAATCTCTTTCATACCAATCGTCATAAACTGGTTGCATTCCGTCATCCAGGGTTCCCTACTATGTCACAGAAAGCCAAATCACTGTTTTACTGGCCTACGATGCTTACAGATATAAAAAGCACATAACTAATTGTAACACGTGTCATGAAAACAAGGGACACACTAAGACACCTGTCAGTTTAAGGGCCTATCCTGTGCCAAATCAATCCTTGAAAGAATATACGTAGAATTATTAACAGAATTACGAGTCTGACAGAGGGAATAAACACTTCTTAGTGTCAATAGTTCCTTGACACGTTATATAGAATTAATAGCACTAAAACAAACGGCCGCAATTGAGTGCATTAGGAATATTTATGAGTGCTAATCAGTAAACATGGAATTCAACACATGATAATCTGACTCGGGTGGTGTAAATCAATAATAATCTCCATAACACGTGGTGTGAATTCCTTTCCATTAAGAAAACCAATAATATATTTTATCACCCAGAGTCAATCGGTTTGGTAGAATAACTGATAATTAAATAGGAAGTGTCAATGTCTTACGAGTTACAACTCGTGATATTGGATCCGAACTGGATTATAGCGGTTCTCGCGGTTTTAAATACCTTTATCATTTATATCTTGTATCTATAGAATTGATGCCGCAAGTAGCCTTATACGGTACGCCGCTAGAACACTCTTCCACATATTCAAGCCAACCATTAATTTATCAAATATATATAAAAAAATATATAAATAAATAAATATAAATAAAATAAATATGGATACAAGTGGAGTCAATATAATACACTTCGTAAGTAGTCGGAAGGGTTACAAATTATAATAAAAAAGGAATCACGATAAAATCAATAAGCAAAACGTAACCATAGATAATTAAATATCCAAATATATATGCGTAAAGATTTGAACTCTAACTTAACGCTTTAGTAATGACAAATAAGCTAAAAGTTCAAACACATATCCAAAATCTACTGACATATTGTCTGTCCCGGTGATTTATATTCGTAGTCAATGAAAAAAAAATTAAATAAATAAATAAATAAAATAAATAAAATAAATAAATAAATAAATAAAATAAAAGAGATTTTAAAGTCAGGAAGTCTAGAAGTGAAAATGTTATCTATGAAATAATCCTATATGAATCTTATACAGGGCTAATAATATATATAGAATTTGTATGGAAACCTTTTTCATATAGTTTGAATAAGGAATATTTAATTTAACATAATTACAATTATGCAGATTTCCAACATGAAACTAATATATTGTTCAATTTTGGTACTGTTTTTTTTTTTCAGACATTCTTTTCGTGTGGGTCGAGTATTAAAAGATAATAAATTTATCCTAAAGTCGTATTTATTACAGCAAGTAACGTAACTCTTAGCTGGCTGAGAGCAATCTCCTGCCAGTGACGACGTCATCATTGCCGTATCAGCATTTGTTCCTTTAAACCTCAATAATCTGCTTACACAGGCTTCATCTGTGTGTCGTCTCTGCTTGCAAAACAGATTGACTGGAGAAAGGAATGCTTAGCCCGAACTTCTCATGGGCAAGGCAGACGTTAGGTACAAGTGTCTATCGGTATGCGCAATGCAACTTGAAATCATTTTAAAATTAATAAACAAAATAAGGAAATAGAATTTCTATAACATCAAAATGAATTAATTTTTTTTTCTGAACCTCATAGACATTTAGAAGTATCCAGTCATGGGAAAATGTCGCATTTTCTTGAAAAACCCAAAGTTTATATAGAAATTAGTTACATAGTGGGTTTTTTTTCGTTGCACCTCCTACCTATTAAAGTTTTTAAATAAAGTTTTTAAAATTAACCCCAGAGGATGCGCGCGAGAAAATTGAATATGAAACTTTTGTTAGGGCACATAGGATCAGATTTTATCACAACTTAATTTCAGTTAGCATAGAGAAATACAGAATCATGATTAATCTTCTCTTTGACTCTTATGTTGCCTGGCAATCTTACAAATAGCTCCGTTTTCCACTTCTTTGTCTAGTAACTTACTACCAGTAATATCGAATTTTCTTTGAGATTCGTAATGATATCTATTTATTTTTTATAATTATGGATATTTTTACAGTCCTCATAGACCTGGATAGGTTCACTCATTGTTAATGCCATGGATAAAAAAGTTTGTACAGCTGACTCTTTTGAATTCCAAAATATCAGCGAATTCATGTGGGTTAAGTCTGGTCTAAATGGCTCTCTCCCCTCCCCTGTATTTGGATGTCGTCTGAATTTACTTTGCCCTTGTGACAAGTATAATTTCACTTGCAGGCTGATTAATGGAACCTGTTACAGTATCCTGCAGTACGAGAGTTTCACATCGCAACTTCGAAAAATCGTTCGTCGCTGCGGACGACGGCAGTCGAGTAACAACCGCCTACAATGTGAAAGGAATAAGCACCATCATGGACTTCTTCGACCGACACCGTATCTCGTCGTTAATCTCGTTTTAATGCGGAACACTCCGGCGGCTGTCGGAATCGACTACAATAAGGGACATACTTCCGACAATTACGACCCGAAGGATATTCAACTCTACTTTGCTGGCGAAGGACTCGTGCTGGGGATGTTTTTTTATTCATCGCGAACGTAATCGTGTAGCTTAGGATGCAGAGAATAAGTATGAGCGCAAAATAGAACGTTGGACCCGCCCAGGCAAATTTTCCCCTTGTTTTAACCCTGTGAAATAGGCCGTTTCATTGGGCTATAGGTGGTTGTCTGGAACTGTGTTAATGGACGAAAAGTTGTTCGAACGCTGGTTAAAAGTGAAGTAGTATAACCTCGGTCATGTAATCCTATATATATAAACAAGTATCATGTAATCCTATATATAAGTTGATCATAAATAACAGAGTCGAAATATATCTTTGCGTGTACGCAATAGGAATCTCTTATATAAATGATCATAAATAACAGAATCTAAATATACTTTGCTGCTGTACGCAATAGGAATCTATTTAAAGTACACATATATTAATCATAATTTTATGAATCCATATACATATGTATAAACAAATCAGGTAGCCTATAATCAATCAGTTACCTTTTATCTTAACAATATCCGCAGATATATAACAGTTAGCATAAAAATCAACGAATCAATCAGCATAAACATTAATAATTTTATCAATTCATATATGAAATTTTTTATCAGTTAAAATATGATTTTTATCATGTTAATCTTCATTCTATGCAATTATCAGAGTACATTAGTATTTTCTGTAGCATATGTATCTTAATGAGATGAAGTGAAAAACTGTATCATTATATATCACGTGATCACTATTATTTACCAATATCATTGTTTTATATTTTATTACTTGAATCAATTCATGTACACAATGAATTTTTATTTACTTATATATATATATATATTCACATATAGTCTGTATCACACTCCTATAAGTCAAATGCAAGTCAAGTTTGAGTAATATTCAGTAGTTGGTTTTGGTAGCTGACCGAGCTGATGTAAGTGTTTACATAATAAAAATATGGAATGTTAGTCCATATATATAAAAGTCTAAAACTAAAGAGGTCAACCAGATTGCTTGCAGGAATGTGATCAGACTAGAGACGCTAAAGATGACGTATACAATAAGTAAGTAGGCTAAGATAACATGCCGTCACCTGTAGTCATTCAATTGTTTATAAACATTAGTCCAAGCTCCCTGCTTGAGACAACTACGGCCTACGTGATCTGTAGCGTGTCTCATTTGATTGTGTGTTCGTATGAAACTATGTCATTTGTATGTATGTTCATATGTTCGAACTACTGTCTGTTCCTTCATAACTTGTAACAGAGATGGTAGACAGGCAGAACAGAGTTAGCTATCGTCATTAGAAGACCTGTACCTCTTTACCTAAGCTTTATCATGTAGAGGAATAGGATTAGCCATCATCATTGGCAGAAGCGATCAAGCTATCGTTATTAGAAGACTTGTACAATCATACCTGATCTTCATCATGTAAAACTTCAGAAGAAAATATCTATTTTTATACTTCGTGTTTTCTACAAGAACCTCCTCACCGAACCATGAGTTTAACACCTCGTCGTAATAACCAACAAGATAATACCGACTTCGTAAGTGATCTACAAACCCCAAAACACTCCATTGAAGATGGAAGTGCAATACCAACCGACTTAGCGTATAGATTATCGCAAGTCTAACATTACCTCATAGGGCGCCTTATCATACAGGCACGAGCCCTAATATATGTAATACCTTGCAGTGATTGCAATGAATGTTACGTGGGAGAAAGCGGACGTTCCATTGATAAGAGAAGGGAAGAACACGTTGCTGCTTGCAGAAGGGGAAGTTCATGCAGTGCAATTGCGCAACATACATGGGAGAAAAACCACGCAATAAATTTTAAAGGTACAAAGGTTGTTTTTGCATGTAACGACAGGGCTTTGAGACGAGTAGTAGAAGGGGCATTAATTTCATTAAACGAGATCTTTGCAGGAAATACTGGTATTACAGAAAATACAGCTATTTGTGAAGATATGTAGAAAAGGGAAAATTTCAAACTTTAGAAATATATGTGCCAATAAAGATGCTGCTTCCTCTCCTGTTTACTCCACTCAGGTCATTTCTCCAACAAACCACCCAACCAGTAGAGAACAAGCAGTTGACAATAGAAACATTCCCCCACGAAGATCAAGACGAATTCAGGAAAGAACGAGGGCTCAACCGCCTGATCATTCATAATATAAACTAGCTTGTTACCTAACCATTGTTTTTTCAAATGTTTGTTTTTTCAAATGTTTGTGCTCTTATCTTACTTGTTAGTTCCTTGAGGTGACATATCACAATTTAGTGAACAAGACCACAGTTGATGGTCGAAAGCTTTAATCCTGTACAAAAATATATATTTTAAACTACAAGAGGATTTTACTTCATTGTGGATTGTATCCCCATATATATAATATTATTCTATATATATATATATTAGTATATATATAGATATATATTATATATATATAATATTATACACACATATATATATATATATAAATATATATATATGTATATAATATAGAAATATACATTTATGAATATAAATATATATATATAAAAATATAAATATATAAATAATATATATGTAAACATACATACATACATACATACATACATACATACATACATCATACACACACACACACGCATATATATATATATATATATATATATATATATATATATATATATATATATGGTATATATATATACTATATATATATATATATATATATATATAAATATATATATATATATATATATATATATATATATATATATATATATATATATATATATATATATATATATATATATATATATACATATATATATATATATATATATATATATATATATATATATATATATATATATAAATATATATATATATATATATATATATATATATATATATATATATATAATATATATATATACATATATATATATATATATATATATATATATATATATATATATATATATATATATATATATATAAACATATAATATATATATATATATATATATATATATATATATATATATATATATATATATATATATATATATATAGGGGGCACTTAGAATTGTCATTTAAACATATATGTTAACGGGATATTAATCTCGTTATTTATTTGGTAAACGTGTAACTCCGAGCGTCAGGCAACCCGACACACAACCCCCCTCCCTCTCTCTCTCCAAGCGACTGCTTTCTCTCTCTCTCTCTCCATTCTAACAGGTAATCAAATGAGAGAGTTGCATTACAAAAATACATTTATTTAACAACGGAAAGATAATGATCCAAGTCTTACTGACTAACTTAACTCAGTTAAACCCCCAACATTAAAATGTCTAAAACAGTAATTGTCACACCAATTGTCTATTCTCCCATCGGGACCCTCGGTCCCCCTAGGACTCTCGGTCCTCGGTCCCCCCTTGCCAGAATCGTCTGTTTCAAAGACACTAGAAACACACTCATAAGTACACATAAGTTTAAAGACAAAGTTAAAGATTAGATATTCTTACAAATGTCAAACAGACAACAAGCCACCCCTTTGGCTAAAGTAATTTAACTCACCCATGCAGCCGGAATATTTCACTCACTATATAAACAAACTTTCGCAGAGCTCCCCCGGCATCTTGCCTTTCTCCCACAGACTTCTCTATGCCAGTCTTCCATAGACTTGGTTAGGGATACATTAAGAATAGAAGAGGCGCACACGCACATACGAATGCACACTTCGACAACGCCTCATATTACTGGCTACAACCAGTTTCCCAAAGGCACTTTGAACAAAGACCCATGAACTGACATAACTACAGGACAAACGTTGACCCGTCTTTCTATGCAGTTTTCATATCACGCCACCACAGAAATCATTTATCAACTTTTCTCGGGTCGTTGCTTTGGCTCTGTTCTCCACATGCCAAAAAGGTCACAACGAACATATTGGCAATATATCATTAATTATAACCCTAGGACTTTATATTATATATATATATATATATATATATATATATATATATATATATATATATATATATATATATATAAAACATGTACACACACACACATATATATATATATATATGGAACATACTATACTTATATCAATATTTACATACGTATGCACACAAACATATATACACAAAGTAGCTGCAGTTGTCGTTGACATAATCATTAACTGATGAACATTTTTGCGATTGAAATAATGATTGAAAGAAAACAATGTTCCATTATTCATATCCATTGGGGAGTAGGGGCCATGTGACCAGGTGGGGCCCCCTTAAATCCGACACTGCGTCACACGGCTTCAACATAGGGGAAACAACTGAGTGGAGTAGTTGATCCAGTCTTGACTGCTTGTTGATCCACCCTCCGAAAAAGTTCTTTAACACGTCCTGACAACGGAGATGGGCACTAGTCAAAAGTCACTGGTGGTGAGAGCATCTCGAGACCTCTACTCTCCTTTCGAAGTAAGTATTTTCTCTAAAGTTAAAAATTAAGGTCATATTTTAAGATTAAACAGAGGTTAATGAAAGTCTAGCCATGCGCAGTGCAAACATACCTCCATGACGCTTCCGAAAGTTTTACTTAAAACACCAAAAATTTAGAAGATTAACGCCATCTTGATGTTTGTGGAGTCACTTGTGTCAATAAACTTTCTATTCCATGTACTAAATCTGCACACCACTTGTACCCATGGACGCTGGGACACTTTTTTCACAACAATCGTAAACAATGATGCCATCCGCCTCGGATCCAAGGAAACTCGCAAATTTTCAGTAGAAAGAAGAAGCATGAGCTAAATAAATAGTTAAATAAATAGTTAAATAAATAGTTAAACATCAGTATAAGATCAAGAATTGTAGAAAATATTCGTTGTTGAAAAAGTAACTGGACTCCTAACTCAAATATCAACAGTTTTGCTGTGAACAGTACCTATGGTGTTGTTCGTGCTCTCCTATTGTTTATCAGTGTTGCCAATTGGTATGTATTTACCCTCCTAACTGGGTATAAGACTTACACAAAACCGGGTAAATAAGTTAAATTAGTGTATCTATTTGTAGTACATATACATAAAGGAATTTTATCATTATTGCATTACTATGACAACTGGAATTCATGGAAACAGTTTGTAAATGCATCGGCGTATGTGTGAGCTCCACTAAGTTGTCAATAATGAAATTTTGCCATTCCTAGCATGCAAGCATTATAGGTTACATTTACTTCTGGCATACAATTATTAAAAATAAGTCAAAATAGTAATATAGACTTAAATCAATGAAAAGTGCTAGAAAAAAAAAATGATATAAACAATTCACTAATCTGTTGTCTGCTCTGCAATGGTTTTCGGAAGCCAGATGTACGACAAGGCAGGAAATTTTTTCCCGCCACAACATCACTGTCAACAAACTCAATGTAGTTAAATTCCAAAATATGTACAATTACAATCAAATAAGCACAGTGGAGTTTCAGTTGTGATGGCAGTAAGGCTCAAACCACCGGTATTTCTATATAAGTCCATCACTAATAATTTTGATTTTTTTTTTCTGATGAATTACTTAGTGCTTTATCTAAAGCTGACCTTTTTTTTGAGGAGGAACAGTATTTTTACCCTATTTGTTAACCTTTCCAATCTTGGGGGACCCCCAGTGGGAAACTGGGGTTTTTATGTGGGGAATGAATTAAAGAATTTGTTTTAACATACAAATAATGGCACATGTAAAATTAGCAATAAACAAGGCCACCAGCTAACCTAAACAAACTCCCTAACCTAACCTAGTAGCCGCATCCTTAGCTTTGCGTACAGTGGAACCTCGGCATACGAAAGTCCCAGCTTACGAAAAATTCAAGTTACGAAAGCAAATATGAAGATTTTTTTGCATCTACATACGAAAATAATTCAGGTTACGAAAGGTTGTTGCTGTAAAGTCCCGAGATTTGCCCGGACCGCCAAGAACAATTTTAAAACTTGCGCACCGCCAATGAGTAGACTCGCCACCATCCTCCCACTCTCCCATTGGTTCCTGATGCTAGTCACCGCCATAAGATCCTGCTCTCCTATTGGTCAGCATCTCTCCCATCGTGTTCTATGTAAAGGCGTTCTTCGGCCACAGCGTCGCACCAGCGTTATTGTACTCACACGGAATTCGTTCATTCACATATACGATTTAGTTTGTTAACGTAAATTCGTGTTAGTGATTTCGCTTTGTACTTTATTGTGTTGTGTGAGAACTTAATTAGTATACTACATAACTTAACTATGTACGGTATAGTCATGGGTCCCCAAAAAGTTGCTGAAGTTCACGGAAAGAAGAGGATGCTTTCTATGGAGAAAAAATGGAGATTATCAAGAAGTACGAAGCTGGGATGCGGTTGAGTGTGATCGCTACGGAATACGGCCAAAATCCTTCAACAATAGGCACCATCCTTAAGTAGAAGGAAGCCATCAAAGCAGCTACACCTTCCAAGGGCGTGACTATTTTGTCCAACAAGAGGAGCCATGTGCACGATGAGATGGAGAGGCTGCTTCTTGTATGGGTAAGAGACACAGAAATTGCTGGCGATACGATAACTGAGACTGCAATCTGCCACAAGGCCAGCGCTATTTTCAGCAATTTGATTGCCCAGGCCGAAGACGACGGAGAAGGGACATCGATGCCAACCCCAGACTTCACGGCTTCTCGTGGATGGTTTGAAAAATTCCGGAAACGGACTGGCATCCATTTGGTGGTGCAGCATGGGGAGGCGGCCAGCTCGGACACGAAAGCGGCCCAAGCCTTTATTAAAACGTTCAACAAGATGACGATCAACAAAGGCTACAGTTCTCAGCAAGTCTTCAACTGTGATGAGACTGGCCTTTTTTGAAAAAAAAAAATGCCTCGTCAGATGTACATCATGGAGGAAGCGAAGAAGCTACCCAGGCATAAGCCTATGAAAGACAGGCTTACACTCGCACTTTGTTCGAACGCCAGTGGGGATTGCAAGGTGAAGCCCCTACTTGTCTATCATTCCGAGACTCCTTGAGCCTTCAAGGCCCACAAAGTGCTAAAGGAGAAGCTTCCAGTGATGAGGAGAGCTAATGCGAAAGCCTGGGTAATGAGACTTTTGTTCACCAAGTGGGTAAATCTCTGTTTCGTCCCGACAGTGAAGAAATTCTTGGAAGAGAAGTGCCTCCCTCTGAAATGTCTGCTGTTGTTGGACAATGCCCCTGCTCACCCTCCTGGCCTCAAGGAAGATATCCTAGTGGAGTATTCTTTCATCAAGGTTCTTTATCTTCCGCCTAACACCACCCCTCTCCTCCAGTCCATGGACCAGCAAGTGATATCAAACTTCAAGAAGCTGTATACGAAACATCTTTTCAAGAGATCTTTCTTTCGACATCAGCGATACCACAAACCTCACCTTGCATGAATTTTGGAAGGAACATTTCAACATCGTCATACACATCCGACTCATCAATCAAGCTTGGCAGGAGGTTTCAAGGCGAACCTTGAATTCTTCATGAGGAAACTCTGGCCTAATGCCGTATCCACCCGAGACTTCGAGGGATTCGATGTGGGCGAAGCTGATGCAGATTCAGAAACAGTTGACGATCCTGAAACTGTTTCGCAACCAGATCTTGACAAGATCGTTGCACTCAGCAAGTCCATGGGGCTCGTCGTCGACGAGGACGACATCAACGACCTTCTCCAGGAGCACCAAGAGGAGCTTACGACGAATGACCTGAAGGAGTTGGAGGCCATGCAACATAACGTCATTCAAGAAGAGTTCTCTAGCAGCGGCGAGGAGGAGGAGGACGACCCTATGACAACGGCAGAAATTTAGGATGCTCTAGCTGCTTTTCATAAGGTGCAATCATTTGTCGAAAAGAGACACCCCGAAAAGGCTTACACAGGCCGTATGCTTGCGCAGTTCGATGACGTTTGCCTGAGTCGTTTCAGGAATATTGTGAAAAGTAGGCAGAAACAATCTTCCTTGGATAGTTATTTTTTAAAGAGGCCTTTAGTAGGAGTAAGCAAACAGGAAGATCTAGGTGATACTACGAAAAAACAAAGTTGAAAGTGGTGAAGAAATTGAAATTTTGTAAAAGAAGAAAAAAAAAAAAAAAAAAACAAAAAAAAAAAAAAGTAAAGTAAAAAAAAGTAAAAAAAAATGTAAAAATCAAGAAAAGAAAATTATTTTATGTTTTGTGTAAAGTTAAGTGTTAACGTTTTGTGCCATTTGTTAATGTTTTGTAAAGCTTAGTGTTAATGTTTCCTGACATTTTTTAATGTGTTTCGTAAAGTTAAGTGTTCAAGTTTTCTGCCATTTGTCCTCCTCGTCTGTCACCACTTTCGGAGATCGCCTCACTCGAAAGGTAAGGTTCCACATTTTACTACATACGTACGTATATACGTACAGTATTTCTTGTATACCATGTACACTAATACACTTTATTTACAGGTATGTAGTACATAGTAGTATATGTAGTTTATTGGTCAATCTAGCTTTATTATAAAATTTACTGGGGTCTTTTTGTAGGGCTTGGAACAAATTAGGCAATTTACATGTAAAGATATGAAAAAATCAGGTTATGAAAGCCGCCTCGGAACGGATTAATTTCGTATCATGAGGTACCACTACTTACTTAGGTTGGAGTGTAAAGGTGACCTGCCATCTTTAAGAATGCATGGAGCCTACGATCCAATACTTTAAAATGCAATTTAAAATAGGCAAGAGCCAAGTATCCAACAAACTGATCCTTTCAACGACCATATTTAGGCAACAGATTCTTTAAATCCTGCCACTGCCTCTCAATAGTATTAGTATGAGCTCCAGTTTGCGGGTCCACAAAGTTCAAGGGGTGGTTGAATCTTAAATGGAGAAATCCCTCCTCATTTAGGCAATTGTATGCTTTCCAACAGTCAGAAATGATGGTAGTGCCGGGCTCTATATAATCCCTTATCACTGTTAAGTGTCACTTTGTCCCTACTTTCTACAGGAACAGCAAAGAAATCTCTATTCTCCCTGCAAATCCCCCCAAACACCCACTGACCTGTCACTACTCTGCCTACATTATGTTTTCACCTTCCAAATTTGCTCTCATCGATTTCAACAGTTTTGCCTGGGCCACCAATCTTACCTTTCCGACTCAATACCCAATGCAGAATAACCTCACGAATGTTTTATGAATGGTTTTATGAGAAATTCTTAATTAATTTTCAACAAATTTATAACTAAATTTAACACCAATATAATTATATTCAAGTAACAAATTAGATTCTATATCTAAATGAGACTTTTCAAACCAAGTTCCCTTAAAAATCACAATTTGTCGAAAATTGTATTTTTCCTAACTATACAAACCTGAGGTCTTTTAACAATAGGAATGTAAATCAGCGGCAGCTGGAACCGGTCGTAAGCTTTGAACAAGGAGGTTCGATAGTCAACTGCTTGTCCGACAGTCAGGTGTCCCAGCCGACTGGGAGGTGAAGCTTCACTTTGCTTTAGGCCCAGGAAACAGAGTGAGAGGTGGCATGAGGTGGGACTGTGTGTAAAGGACCTCAAGTTTGTACAGCTAGGAAAAATACAATTTTCAACAAATTGTGATTTGTTCCGATACGTAATACAAACTATCGGTCCTTTAACAATAGGAAGACTCACTTATTGGTGGGTGGAATCTGAGTCTTATGAACAGACTGGTGTTTGTCCGACCTTGGTTCCCTCCCAGCTGATCGGGGTGTGCACTGCAGGATCAGTGGTCAGACCTCTGGACCAAATTCATGAGGGAGGCAAGCGTGCCTCTTATGAATAGCAAGCAGGAACTGGTTCCTACTTCAAGAATTTGAATTTATAAAATTTATAGCCATTTCCCACACGCCGGAGCCAAAGGCCATTCAGCGCATATATATCAACTGGATATATTTACTAATAAATGGTACACTCATATCATTAATCCAAATTATTAAAATCAAATTCATATTAAAATACTCAATTAAATATCATAAAACAAATGGATTTCCTTAAGAAATTTAAAAATCTCCTCTGCGGGAGCACCCTCTCCTAAAATATCTGACAAAGGTTTGTTGTCTATGATTAAAATAAAGAGGACAGTCAACAAATATATGCATCACTGTAATGCCAACATTACAAGTGGAGCATTGACGAACCTGCCTCTCTGCTCCACTAGTTAAAAGATACTTGTGTGTTAAGAACGTATGCCCTATATGCAGGCGCGTTAAAACTATACTAGATCTTCTATCCATCCCAACAGAAGGGGACCAGGGATGAACAGAAGGTCTGATCAATTTCAGCTTTAGATTACTATTCAATTTGGACCAGTGATTCTGCCACTTAGTCCTACAAAATGATTTAATAAAAAGTTTAAAATCTTCACAGGGAACCCTCACAGAGTGGGAAGCCCGGGAGGAAGCTGCCTGCTTAGCGGCTGTATCAGCCAGCTCGGTACCACGAATTCCCACATGCGAGGGAACCCAACAAAAAATCACACTGATGTATTTTCGAGAATGCAGAAGGACCAGCCAATCCTGCACCTCTTGGACAAGTTGATTAGATGGCATCAACTTCTGGAGTGCAGCTAGGGAACTCTGGGAATCACAATAAATAATATACGAGTCACCAGTGCTACCTGTACTAAAAATAAATTTCAAAACGCTAAAAATAGCATAAATCTCAGCATAAAAAAATGATATTGTTATTTTACAATAAAGTTTTGTACATACTTACCTGGCAGACATATACAATTGATGGCCCGCCCAGCCTCCCCTCAGGAGACAGGTATAAGAGAGAAAAAATCTGGCAAGAAAGGTATGATGGTTCTTACACCCGCCTCCCAGCGGCGGGTAAGGTAGATCACCTGACCTACCTGTCGCGTTAGCCGCGAGTTTTGAATTCAGTCGTGACGTCAGAGACGTAAGCTAAGTATATGTCTGCCAGGTAAGTATGTACAAAACTTTATTGTAAAATAACAATATCATTTTTGTACATGAACTTTCCTGTCAGACATATACTTAGCTGATTGACACCCTTGGTGGAGGGTACAAGACAGAAAATAACAAAGAAAAGGTAAACAACACCTGTTGTAGGATAAACATAACCTTGGTTCTTACCTGTTTAGGCTGAAGACTTCATAGATACTGTCTATTAGTCTGCATAGCCATAAGAGCTACAGCGAGGGCGTGACCTACAGCTGAAAAGACTCTTTGGGTCTACTAACGGGACTTGATATCCGCTTACTTAGTAGAATCCAAGTCGGATCATGTCAATGGGGGTTCGCCCTCTTCTATGACAGAACCTGTCCACTACCAACGCAGGGAGCTTCAAACCAAATCCGATCACCTAACCAAACTAACGTTATTAGCATTACGAAACGAAAAAAGATGCCTACCTGCATCATTTTTCATACAACCATATGAACTCAATTACCAAAAAAAACAAGGGAAAAAACTACTAAGGATATGTTCCAGCTCCCTGCCCCAGCACCGAATCCGCCGATACGTACGGGCCTAACGCGAAGCACTCGTCATACGTAATACTGACGTCTTTTAGGTAGTGGTTGGCGAATACTGAATTACATCTCCAGAATGTAGTTTTCATCAGATTCTGAAGAGACATATTCTTCTTAAAGGCCAAGGCAGTGGCAATTGCTCTCACTTCATGAGCCTTGACTTTTAGGAGCTTGAAATGTTCTTCATTACAAGATCTATGTGCTTCTTTCACAACACTTCTAATGAAGAAAGACAGCGCATTTTTCGACAATGGTCTGCTGGGGTCCTTTACAGAGCACCATAGTCTGTCCTCAATGCCCTTAAGGGTTTTCTTCTTCTGAAGGTAGTATTTTAAACTCCTAACAGGGCAAAGAGTTCTTTCAGGTTCTTCCCCTACTAGGGCAGATAAACCACGAACCTCAAAGTTCCTTGGCCAAGGATTTGAGGGGTTCTCATTTTTTGCTAAAAACGAAGGAAGGAAGGAACAAACCACGGAATCTCCTTTGAAACCTACCCTTCCTTCTAGGGCATGAATCTCACTAACCCTTTTAGCAGATGCTAAAGCCATGAGAAAGAGAGCTTTCCTCGTGAGATCTTTGAAGGAGGCTAAATGTGGTGGTTCAAACCTAGCGGACCTCAGGAAACGAAGAACCACATCCAGATTCCAACTTGGAACTTCGTTCGAAGTTTTCTTGGAAGATTCAAAAGATCTTAATAGATCATGAAGATCTTTGTTATTCGAAAGATCTAAATTCCTATGTCTGAACACCGCAGCCAGCATGCTACGGTATCCTTTGATAGTAGATACTGCCAAACCGCATTTTTCTCTGAGGAAAACAAGGAAATCTGCTATCTGAGTCACAGAGGTACTGGAAGAGGAAAACTTCTGGTTCCTGCACCAACGGCGAAAGACGTCCCACACTTCGACTGGTAGACTTTAAGGGTCGAAGGTCTTCTAGCTGAGGCGATAGCCTTAGCAGCTTTTGTCGAAAACCCCTTCGCTCTGACAAGACTTTTGACAGTCGAAAGCCAGTCAGATTGAGAGCGGGGAGGTTTCTGTGATACCTGTCGAAGTGGGGTTGTTTGAGCAAATCTTGTCTTTGTGGAAGTGCTCTTGGAAAGTCCACCAACCATTCCAGTACCTCTGTGAACCAATCTTGGGCGGGCCAGAACGGAGCTACTAGCGTCATTCTTGTCCTCTCCGAGATAGCAAATTTCTTGAGGGTTTGTCCTAGTACTTTGAAGGGGGGAAAGGCGTAGACGTCTAGCCCTGTCCAATCTAGGAGAAACGCATCCACTGAAACTGCTCCTGGGTCTGAGATCGGGGAGCAGTAAAGTTCGATTCTTGCGTTCTTTGCTGTTGCAAAGAGATCGATGTGAGGTCTGCCCCATCTTCTCCACAGGTCTTGGCATACTTCTGAGTGGAGGGTCCACTCGGAAGGCAGGAGTTGATTCTTCCTGCTCAGGAGATCGGCCCTGACGTTCCTTTCTCCCTGTACGAATCTGGTGAGAAGACTGATCTTCCTTGTTTGAGACCACAGCAGAAGATCCCTTGCTGTTTCGTACAGGGAGAAGGAGTGCGTCCCCCCCTGTTTCTTGATGTACGCCAAGGCTGTTTTGTTTGTTCCCGAATTGACCTGCACTACTGCATTTCGGACGTGGGGTTCGAAGGCTTTCAATGCCATCCAGACTGCCATCAACTCCTTCTTGTTGATGTGCCAGGACACCTGATCCCCCTTCCAGGTGCCTGACACTTCTCTTGTCCCGAGTGTCGCTCCCCAACCTGCCTCCGATGCGTCGGAAAACAACACATGGCTGGGGTTCGGCATGTAGAGAGACATTCCTTCCACAAATCGAAGTGGGTCGTTCCACCACCGAAGGTCTCTCTTGATTTCTCTTGAGATCTTGAAGGAGAAATCCAGATCTAGGGAGAGACGCCTCCAATTCTGGTATAGGAAGAAACTGTAGAGGCCTGAGATGCAACCTTCCTAGAGAAACGAATTGCTCCAGCGAGGAGAGTGTCCCCAGCAGACTCATCCACTCCCTCGCTGTGCATGCATCTTTCTCTAGGAAGGTCGTTATTTTCTCGTAGCAACGAGCTATCCTCTCTGGCGACGGAAAAGCCCGAAAAGCCAGAGAAGCTATCCTGAATCCCCAGATAGATTCCTCTCTTGACTGGGATTAATTGAGACTTCTGGAAGTTCACCAGAAGTCCCAGCGAACTTGCCAAAGTAAGGTCTTTTTGAAGGTCCTCCAGACATCTTTCTTGAGACTCTGCTCTGATTAGCCAGTCGTCGAGATAAAGCGACACCCTCACTCCCTCCAAATGTAGCCACTGCGCCACGTTTTTCATTAACCCCGTGAAAACTTGGGGTGCAGTTGATAGGCCGAAGCACAAGGCCTTGAATTGGAAGATGTTTCCTCCCATCATGAATCGTAGATACTTCCGTGAAGAAGGATGGATCGGCACATGAAAGTAAGCGTCTGAAGGTCTAGAGACACCATCCAGTCCCCTGGACGAAGAGCCGCTAACACTGAGGAAGTTGTCTCCATGGCGAACTTCCTCTTTTCCACACAAAGACGTTCAGGGCGCTTACATCCAACACCGGTCTCCATCCTCCTGAGTTCTTCGGAACTAGGAAAAGTCTGTTGTAAAAGCCCGCAGAGCGGGGATCTTTCACTAGTTCTATAGCCTCCTTCTCTAGCATGAGATCTACTGCTATAGAAAGGGCTTGATTCATGATGGGGTCCTTGTACTTGGCTACCAACTCCCTCGGAGTTGTCGTCAATGGTGGTCTTGACGAGAAGGGAATGAGGTATCCTTTGCTGACAATCGATAGGGACCAATTGTCTGCCCCTTTGTGGGCCCAGACGTCGGCAAATTTCAGTAGTCTGGCACCCACTGATGTCTGGAGTCCCTTGACCGCTATTTCTTCCCTCTGACTGACTTAGAGAAGGTTTTACCTCTCTTAAAAGGTCTAGTCCCTCTGGTTGCAGAACCTCTGACAGCGGGTCCTCCTCGAAAGGGCTCCTGTCTCAGAGGAGTCTCTTTCTTGTCTTGGGTTGGAAGACAGAGCGAGGTTTCCTGGCCGCCTGGGCTAACATGTCCTGAGTAGCCTTAGCTGAAAGGGCACTCGAGACATCTTGGATAATTTTCTTGGGGAACAGAAGGGGAGAGAGTTGAGCATACAAGAGCGAGGCCCTTTGTGCATGAGACACTGCCTTCGTGAGAAACGAACAGTAGACCGACCGTTTCTTAAGCACTCCAGCTCCAAACAGTGAGGAGACTTCACTCGATCCGTCTCTCACTGCTTTATCCATGCAAGTGAGTACACAGTTAAGATCTTCAGGAGACAGAGCATCTGGGGTCTTGGTCTTATTAGCCAGCACACCTAAAGACCAATCAAGGAAGTTGAAAACTTCCAGGACTCGGAACATTCCCTTCAGTAAGTGGTCAAGTTCGTTCATTCCCCACGTAGTCTTGGCGGACAAGAGGCTGGAACGACGAGCAGCATCCACTAATGAAGAGAAGTCCGAGTCCGCAGACGAAGGGAGAGCGAGGCCTAAAGGTTTTCCCTCCCGATTCGTACCAGAATCCCAATCTGCCGGTCAGTTTAGACGGAGGGAAAGAAAAAACAGTCTTCCCTTTCTCTTCCTTCGAAAGGAGCCATTCCCCAAAACCTCTCAGCGCCTTCTTCATGGAAACAGTAGGTTTCATCCTTACACAAGACGAAACCTTCGACGTCTTCGAAGTGGAGAATAACGAAAGAGAAGAGCCACAGGAGAAAGGATATCTCCAAACTCTTGCAGGAGTAACTCTGTTAGTTTCTTATAGGAGGAAACTGAGGCGTCTTTTGGTCCTTCTTCTTCTGAGGGGTCCTGTTCCTCCTGAGCCGAAGAGCCCTCCTGATCCTTAGAGGCGCGACTATTCTTAAAGGAGTCTCTAGAGGCAGTTAGACGTATACGTCTTGGAGACAATGCTTCAGGCAAGTGTCTACTTGCAACATCCTTCTTGTCTGGAGGAGTGCGTTTCCCAGATCCTTGAAGCCTAATCGGAGTCAGGCGGCAGTCAGGTGCAGAGCGCCTGTTTGAAGAAGAAATTCTATCAGGCTCTTGGCGCCTATCCAAAGGAGAGCGGCTACCAGGCGAACGGCGCCTGCCATACGAAAAGCGCCTACCAGGCTCTTGGCGCCTGAACCGAGGCGAGAGAATCTCTGGCGACGAGCGCCTACTAGGTGAGCGCCTACCAGGGGAGAAGCGCCTGCTAGGCTCTCGGCGCCTGACTCGAGGCGAGTAAAAGTCAGGAGAAGAGCGCCTGCCAGGCGAAACGCGCCTAACAAGCTCTTGACGCCTGTCCAGCGAAAGGCGCCTGTCCGATTTAGGGCGCTTGTCAACCGGAGAGTGGAGGCGAGACGAGGAGCGCTTACGAGGTGAGTAGTGCCTACTAGGCTCTTGGCGCCTGTCAAGGGGAGCGATCCTGTCTCGAGAAGAGCGTCTGTAGGGTGAGGATCTGCTACGCGCAGTTTGCTCCTTGTCTGAAGGAGAAACTTGTCTGTCAGGCGAATGTCGCTTAGACGCAGATGTGATCTTGTCCGAAGCAGAAAGCCTCCTGCGAGAATCCGAACGCACAGGTGAGCGCGCCTCTTCCGTCGAAAAGCGAGAGTCAGGAGAGGGGAGCCGGACTTCTTTACAGGAAGCGAGACGTCCTTCCTGCGACGAGAAGACACGCAAAGAGAGCCAGCCAGAGCCGAAATCTGCGCCTGAAGGTTAGCCAACACCCTTGCAGGAGAATTCACAAACTCGTGAACAGGAGAAGAGGCTCGATCTCCGCTCGGTGAACGATACTCCTGAGATCTCTTACGCTTCTTCGCTTCCACCTCAGGCTCTTCCGAAAAAACTTCAGGGCTGGAAGGGCGGGCGCAGGGAGCGTTCCAGGCTCTCTTCGAAGGGCGCGAGGCTTCCGAAGAGCTCCATCCTCTTTTAGGAGAAGGCGAAGGCGACGACGAGAAGCACTGGCGCAAAATTTCTCTCTTGGAGCGATCCAAGGTAGCCTGGGAACGATCAACAGGAACTACCAAGGGGACGCCTGACCGTTGGGGATGCTCCCTAACCTTCCTGCGGCTTTCGACTTTCCTCCTCCACTGGGACTGGGAGTCTGGAAGAGGTCTAGGCCTGGAAGCATTAGGGAGCCGATCAGACGCACCCTCCACTGCACTGGGTGTCACTGCACAAATCACTATTGGAATCACTCTTACCTTCTAGTTGCTTGATTTTCCTCTCCATACTGCGAATGGTGGCTTTCATTGAGGCCACTTCCGAAGGCGATCTTCGGCTTCGGTGCAGGGAGCAGGAGCTGAAACTGACAAAGGAGCTACTTCTAAAATAGGATTATCTACATCCAACTCGCTAACAATACGAAGATCTACCTACTGCTCCATGGAAGAAGCTTTCCTAACTTATCCTTTTCAAGCTTCCTCAAGTAGGAAGACAAAGACTTCCATTCATCCTCATTCAGCTTTTCACATTCATTACAAGGATTATTAAAGGTGCATTCATTCCCTCTACACTTCAAACATACCGTGTGAGGGTCTACCGCAGCTTTCGGTAGCCTCACCTTACACTCAGTCATACAACAAACTCTAAACATAGCAGTTTTCTTAGTATCAACATCAGACATCATGAATCCAAGAAAAATCCAAAGAAAAATCCAAAGAAAAGTCCAATAACTGTCAACAAATCGCGAATGCCAGGCCAAAAGATCGGGTACTTTCAACCAAAACAAGTCCCAGTAGAAACAATCCAGGGCGAAAACGAGAAAAGAATCCAACTGTCAAGAGGTACCGACAACAGGTGTGGTCGACACCGACGACAGAAAAAATCTGACAAGAAAGGTATGATGGTTCTTACACCCGCCTCCCAGCGGCGGGTAAGGTAGATCACCTGACCTACCTGTCGCGTTAGCCGCGAGTTTTGAATTCTGTCGTGACGTCAGAGACGTAAGCTAAGTATATGTCTGACAGGAAAGTTCATGTACAAAATTGAGAATTTAATTGGGAGGCTTTTTTTAATTGTTCTCTCACTGACGATGACAGAACATCTAACTCCATTTGCTGATTTTGATCCTTCTGTATATACAGCAATCGAGTTACTATGCTCAGAAACATGGGCCAAGAAGCTACTTTTAAGCTGAACACTTGAACTGATCTTTTTGTTGTCTCTAACTTGGCAAATCTCTAAAGGAGGCCTACACCAAGGAGGGAATTTAGAAAATGTAGTTTCCATAATCAGTGAAGGAATAAGGCCTACCTCTCTCACACTGATGTTTAATCAAATTTCAAGGGGCTTAGGTAATGTAGGTCTAGTTGGTGCTCTGTCAACAGGATGTTTTGTATACTCAAAATTTGGATTAGATTGAGAGGTTAGTGCTCGTGACAAATATCAGAGACCCTGTTCCTCCCTCCGAATGAAAAGAGGAGGAAAACCAGAGTCTACATAAAGGCTCTCAACAGGAGACGTTTTAAAAGCACCTGTACAAATATGCAATGCCATATTGTGTACTACATCCAGCTTGCCTAACGAGGTCTTACATGCCGAGGCATAAACCTGAGATCCATAATCAATCTTACTCAAGCATAGTGCCTGATAAATTCTTAATAAAGTAGTACAGTCAGCTCCAAAATTCAGGTTACTAACAACTTTAAGAATATTGCACTGCTGTTTAACATTTACTGCAGCCTCATTTATATGTTCAGCAAATGTCAATTTTTTGTCAAAAATAATTCCTAAATATTTGACTTTATCTTCATACAGCAAGATAGAACCTTCTAAAAATAAGGTTGGAATCTCTTCCCTTCTTCGTGTTCTACAAAAACTTATAGCTTTAGTTTTTTCAGCAAAAAATTTGAAACCTTTACTATTAGCCCAGGTAATAGCAGCATTAATTGCAATCTGAATTTTAGTACAAGCTTCAACTGCAGTAGCTCTACTACACACAATAACAATATCATCCGCGAATGCTTGACCAGTTACTCCAACAGGGAGATGTTCAAGTAAGCCATTAATGGCAATATTAAAAAAGGTTGGACTAAGCACACTCCCTTGTGGAATGCCTTCTTCCTGAAGATACTCTGATGAGAAGGTAGAGCCAATTCTAACTATAAGGTACCGGTCAGACAGGAAGTCTTTGGCAAAATTAAACATATTGCCACCAATACGCCATTCAACCAGCTGCATTAAAATACCAGCCCTCCAGGTAGTATCAAATGCTTTTTCCAAATCAAAGAACACAGCAATGGTTTGATTTTGGACTGCAAAAGAATTCTGAATCTCACGTGTGAGACATAATAAGGGATCCAAAGTACTTCTATTCTTGCGGAAGCCAAATTGCCTCTTCGACAACCGGCTCTTTGTTTCTAATAACCATATCAGACGAAAATTCACCATTCGTTCATAAATCTTAAAGACACACCTGGGATGACTAAGGTCCTTTCCGGGTTTCAAAAAAGGAACTATAACAGAGTTTTTCCACAACTTGTATGAAGTCCCTGAGGACCAGAATTCGTTTAAAACATCGACAAAGAATTTTTTTGACTCCAGAGGTAAATGAGAAATCATTGCATAAATAATATCATCTTCTCCAGGTGATGTTGGAGAGGACAAAGATAAGGCATATTTGAATTCGACAATGCTAAATGGAAGGTTATATGCCTCAGAGTTAGAACAAACAGGCGGATTAACTATAGTCGCGTTTCTAATATTGCAAAATTCAGGGGAGTAGTGACTGGGGCTTGAAATGCTTGAAAAGTGCCGAGCAAAGGCCTCTGCCACCTCTCTTGCATCCGATATCACTACCAAGTTGATTTTCAAAATCGGTAAAGGAGAAGGGGAAAATTTCCCTAGTAATTTACGGATTCTATCCCAAATTAGAGAAAGTGGCGAGTTATACTTTAATTCTGATATGTACCTAACAAAGGACTACCTCCTTGCTTCTTTAAAAACTTGCTTTTGTTTGGTGAGGTTTTTCTTGTAAATTATTGTATTATAACCAAGACAGGACGCCTTCGATATCGCTTTTAACTAGCTCTTGCAATTTTCCTACTCAAGGCACATTTACTATTCCACCAAGGTACCAGTGGACGACAGGGTTTCCCTGATGTTTTAGGAATTGACGTCATTGCCCTCCAATCATTACACTAGTGAGATATTCATAGGCAGCCAAGGGGCAAGGAAATTCATTGGCCTTACGATTGCCTTTGGTAGACTTTTCATACAGCTGCCAATCTGCCTCCTTTATCTTCCATTTGGGTAAAGATGGGAAGGGTGTATTTTGTACATACTTAAGATGGATGGGATAGTGGTTGCTCCCATAGAGATTTTCTTCCACTGACCACTTATAGTCTAATCGTAATGACGACGAACATATTGTAAGATCAATTGCTGAACTGGAGTTATGGGCTACATCAAACCTTGTAGGAGAACTGTCGATCATTAAAACTACATCTTTACAATCTAACAATCATTCAGTTATAAGCCCACGGTGATCACACCTACCTTCCCCCCACAAAGTATGTTTTGCATTGAAATCCTCCATCAGAATGAAAGGCTGGGGTAGTTGGTCTAAAAGTGACTGCAAATCTTCAACCTCTAATTGTCTTGGATTGCCAGCTCTGCCCACCAATCGAGTTTCTAGGCCAGGTTCTAGATAAAGAGAGCACAGAGTGACCCATTTTTTAATGAAAATCTGTGTTGCACAAGCTTGTAGTATCGAGTCTAATTGGATAACTCTTTGTGGTAATGACTTTGCCGCAATAATACATGTGCCACCATGAGCACGTTCACCTACAGGTGGTGGAGATCTGTGAAAAATAAAGTTCTGTCCACAGTTAGGAGAAACGTTACCAAGTTTGGTCTCTTGCAAACAAAGGGCAACTAAATTATGCTCCTTGAAAAGGACCCGGACCTGTTCTCTGTTTGAATGGAAACCTCGTATGTTCCACTGACATAGAGCCATTATTTACTATTTGATTTTTTTTTTCACTTTTCAGACTTGGAATGGGCTGGTCTGGAAAGACTTGGTCTTGGTCTTTGTTTCGCAGAGGAACTTGCCAGATCCTCAAGAGACCTGCTATTTCCTCTCTTGGGATCCCTACAATGGTGTGGGGATATAGGTGGAGATGATGAAGGAGTACAGGGTCTCTTATTTCTAAGAGGCACCGTCTCTGCAGCGTGCACATGAGCCTTATGAGGTGCACTGAACAAGGTTTAATTCTGGGACATACCCAGATCAGGCAGCGAAGCTACCTGTGAGGCTTCTACATCAGAAGCCCGAGAGACCTCCCAGAAGCCCATAGGAGGCCATCAGGAGGGGACAAAGGAGCCTTCTTGGATGAAGGCGGAGATGCTGAATGTACTTCGAGCTCAGAAGGGGATAGCTGAAGCTTTGGCTTTGAAGTTGACATCCTAGACTGATCATTTTTATACGATTTTCCAATTTTCACTACGTCAATATATTGAGGTCTTGGGAACAAAAGTCTTTTTGCCTGGCCAATACTTAGATGTTCAGCATGAGCTTTCTCTATGGCTGCCACTTCATTTTTAAATTACTCACATTCCTTATGCCTTGCATTATGATTTCCCTTACAATTTATACCGTACATAATACTATTGGATTAGAACATTCGCCTTCATGCTTTTGTAATGAGCAGGCAGCACATAACTGGTTTCTAGTACACACTTTTGACGAGTGACCATATCCAAAACATATGAAGCATTGGAGTGGTCTATGCTTAAAAGGCCTAACACGAAATCTCTCCTTGTCAACATAACATAATCAGGAACTTGATCATTATTAAAAGTGAAAATAACCATTCTTGACCTTGGAACCTTGAAAATCTTCCACACTTTATCATCACACATTTCCAGGAATTCCTCGTCAGACAGTTCATATAGGTCTTGACTGAATACCACTCCCTTAGCATAACTAAAACTATAGTGTGGTTTGACCTCTTTTATCATATTAGTATTTTTCAGCTTAGAGATCATGTGGCCTTGTCTATAAGACTTTGCATGAACCAAAAAACTGTTATTTCCAAATCTAGTAATATCAAAGTTGGTCATTGTCCCTACCAATGTTCTCAAATGTTTCCTGAAGTGAAAAAGATTGCAAAAGTCTGATTTTGTTGAAACAATCAGCCACCTGGCAGGTAAGGTGTCCTCACCTCACGTTTCCCCTCTGTGGTTTCCTGACTGACCCTAGCTGGATAAAAGGAATCTACTTCAATATTCTGGGATATTTTATGAATTAATACACACCAAGTTTTCATTAGATGAACACTTTAAAGCATTCATGGCATTCTTATGAGTAGTAAACTCAATTCAAACCCTCCAAAATGCAAAATCTCCAGTTTCACAATACTTAATGACTTTAAATTCACCATACCTACCAAACATTTCCATAAATGCAAAACAATTTAAATCTGAGGAGAGAGAATCAACATAAAGGATTCTCTCACCACTGCTAGAGCTTTCCATAGCCACATTCAAGGTCTTGTCATGGGTTGTCTTCTGTACAATTGAATTTTCTTTAGGATTGTCCTTGTTCGTGCCAGAGGTCGAAGAGGAGGGTATTGTAGGAGGTTGCATTGTCTGGGGGAGTTTATTATAGGGTCGTCAATCATTAATCCTTCAAAAGAAATTTGAAAAACCTACTGCAAATCAGGCAGAAAACCAGGCCCCCTGCACCAACCCCTCTCTCACCAAAGACACTCAGCAGAGACTGACTCCCGTATGTCCACTCCCCACCCTACCCCGAAGGGATAGCTCTACCATAACATGAGTGGCTCAGGTGTAAGCAAAACCCGCTTGATAGGACTGAGGGCATAACTAGTATGCAATCATCCCCATTCATGTTACAATAGAGGGCAAACCGGAAAGAATGGCGAGAGTCCTACCGTAGAGACTATACCTCCCGGATTCCGCAGGCAAGTCCCCCATAGGTAGTTCCGCCCCGATAGATATTAGTATGAAATCATATCAACATCCTCAGGGTCCAAACAATAGGAAGACTCACTTATTGGTTGGTGGAATTTGAGTCTTATGAACAGACTGGTGTTTGTCCGACCTTGGTTCCCTCCCTGGTTGTAAGAGCAGAGGGAGGGATCCTAGCCTCTGTCCAGCTGATCGGGGTGTGCACCGCAGGATCAGTGGTCAGACCTCTGGACCAAATTCATAAGAGGGAGGCAAGCATGCCTCTTATGAATAGCAAGCAGGAACTAGTTCCTATTTCAAGAGCCAAATATAAGGTCATGGGTTTGTCTCTTGTTGGCATCTACTCCCCCCCTTGTTAGGGGAGTGGTGGATAACCGCTCCTATTCCTACTGAAAGGGATAGGACGGAGCTCAGTCGTGTAGCTTACCTGCATCTACCTCCTGTCCAGCGTAGTGACGACCGCGGCCCTCTGCCCACAGGTAGAGGAGAGAAAAGAGGAGGAAGAGAAGCCAGTCACACTCTCTTTCACTCCATTCATGCAGTTACACAAGGATGCAATGCTGTTCTGTCCGCTCGGGAGCTGGGTAAGCTACACAACTTGTTGAGCAGCCACCACGGGTCCCAAGGAGAAGGTGTCCAAGGACCTGTGGGCAATATCCCGAAGATAGAAAGATGTGAAGGTGGTCTGGTTGGCTCAAACCCCTGTCTTCAGCACCTGTGCCATGGAGAAGTTCTTGCGGAACACAAGGGTTGGACCAATACCTCTGACTTCGTGGGCTCTCGGACGAAGGGTACGGGTGCCATCAATCCTATACGCAGCGTACGCCCTCCTGATTACCTCATGAAGCCAGAAAGAAAGTGTGTTCTTGGACACCTCCTTCTTGGTAACCCTGGTACTAACGAAGAGGCGTCGACACTCAGGCCTGAGGTGCCGAGTTCTCTTCAGAGTGTGCCGTAGCGCCCTCACAGGACAAAGCAGCATCTCATCCGCATCATCGTCAGAGAAGTCCTTCAGGGAGGGGATCGTGAATGACTCAAACCAGTCGTCAGGGACCGAAGGGTTCTGAGTCTTCGCTACAAAGTCCGGGACAAAATCAAGCATCACAGATCCCCATCCCCTCGTATGCTTAACATCGAAGGAAAGACCATGAAGTTTCCCTACTCTCTTCACCGATGCCAGGGCCAGCAAGAGGGTCTTGAGGGTCAGATCCCTGTCTGACGACTCTCGGAGTGGCTCGAAGGGTCTTCGAGTCAAACTCCTAAGGACGAGAGTCACGTCGCACCCTGGGGCCTGAGTTCCCTGGGTGGGCAAGACCTCTCGAAGCTCTTCATTAGGAGGGAGACCTTGAAGGAGAAGTTTAAGGACTAGCGCCAGGGTGGCTCTGTAGCCTTTAACTGCAGAGACGGAGAGGAGCTTCTCTCGGCGAAGGAAGACGAGGAAATCCGCTACCTGCTGAAGAGTGGCTCTGAGAGGAGAGAGACCCCGTCCACGACACCAACCACAGAAGACGGACCACTTCCCCTGGTATACAGCTGCAGAGCACTGCCTGAGGTACCCAGCCATCTCTGTTGCTGCTCGACGAGAAAAGCCTCTCGCTCGCAAGAGATGGTGGATAACAGCCAGCCGTGAAGAGACAGGGATCGAACCGATCGGTGGTACCGTTCCACGTGTAGCTGGCACAGGAGGTTGTGCCCGGGGGGAATCTCTTTCAGTGCTTCGGCAAGCAGAGCCAGCAGGTCCAGATACCAAACGCCCTGGGGCCATTTGGGTGCCACCAGAATCATCCGAAGATTCGCGGTGACCAGCACCCTGCTGATCCCCTTGCGAATCAGACAGAACGGGGGAGAGGCGTAAACGAAGAGGTTGTCCCACGGATGTTGAAGAGCGTCCTCTGCAGCTGCCCATGGGTCCAGCACAACTGAGTAGAAAACCTGGAGTTTTCTGTTGTGCCGGGTGGCAAACAGATCCACGACTGGACGCCCCCACAGGTTGAAGAGCCTTTCCGCCATGTCTGGGTGAAGGGACCATTCGGTTCCTATCACCTGATTCTGACGGCTGAGCTTTTCTGCCACTAAATTCCTCTTGCCTGGAATGTAGCGGGCTGACAGCTCTACCGAGTAAGCCACGGCCCACTCATGCACCTGCAACGTCAACTGGTACAACGGGAGGGACACTAGGCCCCCCTGTTTATTGACGTACGCCACTACCGTGGTGGTGTGGCTCATCAACACCACTGAGTGTCCCATCAGACGGTCCTGGAACTCTTAGAGAGCGAGAAACGCTGCCTTGAGCTCCAGGACGTTGATGTGAAGGTGCTTGTCGTAATGATCCCACACACCCGCAGCCAGCAACTTCTCCAGGTGTGCGCCCCATCCCTCGGTCGACGCGTCTGAAAACAGCAACATCTCCAGGGGGGGAGTGCGTAGAGGCACTCTTCTTACGAGGTTCCTGTCGTCCAGCCACCAGGCTAGGTCCTGCCTCACCTCCTCTGTGAGAGACACGGGAAAGTATGGCGGCTCGCTTGCCTGTGACCAACTCTCCTTTAGCCTCCACTGAAGAGACCGCAGATGAAGACGCCCGTGAGGGACTAACTTCTCGAGAGATGACAGGTGACCAATCACGACCTGCCACTGCTGAGCTGGCTGCTCCTGTAGGGACAGGAACCGTCTGGCTGCCTCCCTGAACCTGCTGATCCGCGAGTCTGCGGGGAAGACTCGGCCTGCTACCATATCGATCAGCATGCCCAGATACTTCATCCTCTGCTTGGGCTCGAGATCTGACTTCTCGAAATTCACCACGATCCCAAGATTGCGGCAGAACTCGAGGAGTCGATCCCTGTCCTGTAGCAACCAATCGTCGAGATACCTCAGAAGACGTATCCCTACCGAATGGGCCCAAGCCGACACCAGAGTGAACACTCGCGTGAACACCTGTGGGGCGGCTGAGAGACCGAAACAAAGTGCCCTGAATCGGCACACCCTCCCATCGAGGATGAAGCGGAGGTACTTCCTGGAGGACTGATGGAAGGGTATCTGGAAATACGTGTCCTTCAGGTCCACAGAAAGCATGAAGTCGTTCTCCCTGATGGACTCGAGCACTGAACATGTCGTTTCCATCGTGAACCGAGTCTGGTGAACAAATCGGTTTAAAGGAGAGAGATCTATCACCGGACACAAGCCCCCCGAGGACTTCTCCACCAGGAAATGTTGGCTGTAGAAGCCCAGCGACTGATCTCATACGATCTCCACAGCTCGTTTGCTCAGCGTGGCTTCCACTTCCTGCCGAAGCGCCACGTCCCTGGCAGAACCGGGAACGTACGTTTGAAGATGCCAAGTTGCCCAATGGCTCGCCAGGAACCTCCCCACTTCTGGCAGCAGGTGAGGAGGAACGGCGTTTTTCTCTCTTCGACTTTTTCTTCCCGGCTCCTCCTCGGGAGAAGGAGGGCTGGTGACGATCACTCCTTACAGAAGATGTCGAAGGCAGAGTCTTTCCTCTCGGCTTCGACGAGGTTATCATCTTAGCCGCAGAAGAAGCGCTAGCCAGGCTCTTGGGCTTAGCCGCAGTGGCTCGAGGCTGCCCAACTGCCTTCGAGACTGCCTGGTGTACTAAGCGGTCACTGTCATCAGTGTGCTGTTGTTCCACCACAGTGTCCACCATCTCTCTGGGGAAGAGAGAAGGGGAACCCCGAACCGGTCCGTTCCATAGACCCAAAGCCGCCTCACGCCATGCCGACCTGGTCACTCGAGTAAGGACCGAGTCCCTACGTCTCAGAACCAGGTTGGCCCACAGGTTGGCCATCTGGTGGGCCAGGTAAGAAATTGCCCCACCTCCAGACTGGCACAGTCTCCTGAAAGCCGGATCTCCTTCGGGAGTGATGTTTCCTGAGGAGGCCGCGACCTTAGACACTGTGAGGAACCACAGGTCTAACCAGGAGACTGCCTGGAATGCTGCCATGGCAGTCAATTCCAACGCCAATGCCTCTTGCTGGGAGAACCAGAGGTTCTCTGACAGCAGGTGTTAAAGAGACACCCCCGGAGTTAGCCTAGCCAGCACCGGGTTAACCTGTTTTGGCAGCAGAGGGTCCTCTGAAGGCACATAGAAGCGCCTCTGTTGTGGTAGGGGGGGGGAGGAGCTTGTACGACCTGCTGGACAAAAGCGATCCCTCCTGTCCGGAGACAAGAGAGTCCACTTGGCCCAGCACACTGTCGGCCAAGGCTGATCAAGGCAGACCCACCGTCATCCTGGGTTCCTTCTTAGGACCCCAGAACAACTCTAGCCTAGACGTAGGTAGGCTCGGAGGGCGGAAGCGCCAACCCTTCCCTGAGGTCATTGTGCTGACGAATCAGCACAATTACCTCTGCGAAAGACCTCTGGATCTCGGGAGTGACCACGTCCTGAGGAGATGGACCATCAAGCCCATCCAAGGAGAACGCCTCCCGAGACCCTCCTCCTTCCACAAGAGGAACCACAATAGACCCCTCATGGTCTCCTCCAGCCACTCGAGCGTACGATCTGGTTGATCCTAGGACCGTGCCAGGTTCGTAGGCCCTCGTGGAGGGACTGCAAGAAGCACACTCCTCGCGATCGCCAACCTGCGGTGACGATCGAGCTGCAGGCCTAGTTGTGCGGCTCCCCTGGGGGGAGCCACTAGACCGAGAACCACGGCAATGGTCCCAAGCGTCAAGAGAGCTGCTGCCAGTCCCCCTAGCTGCCCGGTCCCGGTGGGAGCGGCGGTCAGGGGACGTCCCTCCTCTGCAGATCCAACAGCGGAGCCTGCACTGCAGCTGTTAGGGTCACCATGGTCACATGCTGCGTATAGACCAGATGAGGGAGCGCAGCATACCCTGGCGTCAACACAGTAGTGGTCGTCAGTGTCTCCAGACCATGGATTACCAGCCTGGAACCCTGCGCAAGATGATAGAGCAGCCCCTGAACGCTCGGTGTCCCCTGGAGCCCCAGCGCATACCAGACCTGGCCGAGATCGTCCCCCACGGCAGGCTTACCTGAGGAAGGAACAGTCGGGTTAGTAGGGGGGGTTCCTCCTCGCCCGGAAGACCCCAAGTACAATTGAACGTCGGGGTGTCTCGCTCACTCCTCCACGCTCGACTGATCGAGGGAAGAAAAGGAATGAGACACACCCCCCGAAGGGAAAGGAGCCATACGTGGAAGCTGCGATGGAGGGATGAAAGAGGAAGACGTGTCTGTGACCAAAGGAGTAACTGGAGAGTCCTCCGATGACTCCTTGGCCGGTTTACGTGCCTACTTCCTCCCCTCGTAACACTCCCACTACTCCCCCAACCAATGAACACAAATATCACAAGACTTGGTGCGAGAGCACTCACACCCTCGACACCAAGTGCACAAATCATGAGGGTCAATCTCCAATATAGACCTAAAGGCCCCACACTTACGGCCCTCCATGCCAGGGCACAATCTGCGGATGACAGGGGGGGGGGGGTCTCTCTCTCTCTCCGGCTCTCATATTGAAACTCAAGCACTCAGAAAAAGGAAAAGTACAGGAAAAATGCTTCACAATAGTATGAAGAATCCTCAGCATACGACACAGCGGGCAGACCGGCGAACAACACGTCTGACACCAACAGCGGCCGAAAGCAAAGTGAAGCTTCACCTCCCAGTCGGCCTGGACACCCGACTATCGGACAAGCAGTTAACTATTGAACCTCCTTGTTCAAAGCTTATGACTGGCTCCAGCTGCTGCTGATTTGCATTCCTATTGTTAAAGGACCGATGGTTTGTATTACATATTGGAACAAATGGTTACGTAAAAACTACACCTTTTTTTCACTTTCTTCTTGCTTTTCAATACAACATGCCTTCTGTCACACCAAAATGCTTTTTTGTTAATATCAAGTCGGCACTTAGAACCACAGGTGGGGCAAATAGTTTCACTTTCACTTTTAATAACAACATGATCTTGGCAGTACTATATTATTCTTTCGATGTTGCTACAATAATGCAAAACAAAATCTTTATAATTTAAATAACAATTGAGACAAGAACTTGGGAGAAAATCCACATAAATTGATGACAAAATAGATGGTAAATGAGAAACTGCACCAGAAGTTGAAGGTTCACACGCCTCCATGGCTCTCAAAAGACTGAAAAATTAGCGGTGGAAATTGTGTGAAGTGTCGAAAAGTGTTAGTTTCCTAGTAAAACTGTCACCTGATTGGGTATTCAAGTCACATGATTCTAGTTTTGTTAAAATGCTAGTCCCAAGTAAAATGTGGATAATCATCATTGGTTAAAAACCAGTGGCGGCTCGTAGCTAAAATTAGTGGAGGTGCTGCTCCAGAAAACATTTAGCCTTTGTTTTAATACTGTGTGAAAGGAAACGAACAGACATAAAAAGAAAATTTATTCGAAAACCTAATTGTTACACTTCAATGATATTTTAAAATCATCCCTGGCAAATTGAAAAACACTATCGAAAATAAGAGCGACGCAAGAACACACCCATTCACAACAGCTGAGACAAGACTGCGTTGCCGGCAGTCCACGCTCTCCTTTCCGCCGCGGGAAGCCCTCCCCCTTTCTCCCCGCATTCGTATAATTATGTTGTGTTTAATGTAATTTGCATGGTTCTAGTGCGTTTGTATCACTGTGTGTAATGTTAAGTTCAGCACTCTGATGTAGTGATGAGTTTCTTCACATGCATGTCCATGTGTTTGTTTGTGTTATGACGTTATGTGTGGCTGGCATCTGATAGGGGGGGGGCTGCAGTCTCACAGTCCCTATTGACGAGCTGCCACTGTTAAAAACTATGACGTTTGGGTGACGTCTTGCTACGTAGTTGATGATGTAATAATGACATAATCTATGTTTTTAATGTACAAATGAACAAACGAGAGCTCAGTCTGAAGAGGAATTTGAGAGACTTATGAAGTTGAGGTGTGTCAAATTTAATTTTGATTTTTAAAACACTTCTATGTAGACCTGGTGCCACTTAGATTTATATATCAAACGATACCTTGGACTTCCCTCTTTTTAGAGAAAGTACTTAAATTTGATAACTTGCTGGCGGAGCAGATGGTAAGAATTACCAATATTACTTAAAATTTTTGTTCAGGAGGTAAAACTGCATAGAAAAACCACAACTGCCATAGTCTAAAAGAATTTAAGTTCAAACCATGACCCCAGGAATAAGAAGCTTCATACTTTCGCTAATATAGGCAACAAAATGTTGTTTTATGGTGCTGATTATAACTGCAATCTTGAGTAAGATCAATAAACGTTACATATATACGCTAATATTGTTCAAATGAGGGCTGGGAAGGTTAGGAAGGACGTTGGATCAATGCTGGTTACGAAAGGGACCGGAGGCGGACGACGCCATACTATTGGATTTAATAAATACCTTGAAAACATATTTTACGAAGACCTCAAATGGTTATTTTAGCTAGTTTGTATGGCGCTTTCATATATTACATTATGTTGATGAAACTTCAATCTTTTGAATGGTACGTATGCTTAAAGATGTAATTCTTGTTTCACCAATTAAATATCGAGTGAATAAGGCTGATCCACCTGAGTACGATGGATCCAAGGCAGATGTTTCATCTATGCTAGAAAATTCAATGGTTAAGCCACATGATTTTACAGCAATCTTTCACTGTAGGAGGGAGAGGGCAGCAGGTAAGGGCCTCCACCACACACAAGTTAGGAAAACTATACTCTGTTTTTTTCCATCTGTCCACCAGCCAGTGGTGTTTGCCTATGGTAACACTGTGTCCCGGGCTTTCCATAGTTACGCTATGTGTAAGTTTTAGGTAAATAAAAGGATGGTAATTCTATGCCCGCATTCCGCGGAACAGTAGACTAGACTATGGCAGTTGATGTTTTCCTGTGTTATTTTGCTTACTTTACAAGAGTTTAAGGTAATATTTTGCCGGTCGACTGTAACTAATCTGTTATTTACCTTTGAACATTGTACATTGGTACATCGCACCCCTTGTACCTTCATGTTGTCTTCAAAGGTAAATTAAGCTTTAATTATAGTCAACCAAATAAATATTACTTTAAATTCTTGTTCAGCAGGTAAAATAACATTTTACCTGCTGAACAAGAATTTAAAGTAATATTTATTCGGTCGACTGTAATTAAAGCGTAATTTACCTTTGAAGAAAACATGAAGGTACAAGGGGTGCGATGTACCAATGTACAGAGTTCAAAGGTAAATAACAGATTAGTTACAGTCGACCGGCAAAATATTTCCTTAAACTCTTGTAAAGTAAGCAAAATAACACAGGAAAACGTCAACTGCCATTAGTCTACTTTGACTGAACAATCTTCGAAGTTTAGGTTCGGGGCCAAGAAACGTGAACAAACCGCCATATTTGAATGCTAGTAGGGGGTGTGGGATATGTAACCAAACAGGGAGCCTTATGTCCTTTAAGGGATACTAACCTAACCTAATCTAACCTAACTAGTAGAACGTGTTACCGTAACCCCCCTTAGGGAAGGCAATCTTAGAAGTGTAACATATAGGTTAAGATACTAACCTAACCAACCTAACCTAACCTAACCTAGTAGAACATGTTACCTGACCAGGGGGGCTCCACCCCCCGTACCCCTCCTACATAAAGGCAGTCTTAGAAGTGTAACATATAGGTTAGGAAACTAACCTAACCAACCTAACCTAGTAGAACATGTTACCTGACCAGGGGGGCTCTGCCTCCCGTACCCCCCTTACACAAAGGCAGTCTTAGAAGTGTAACATATAGGTTAGGATACTAACCTAACCAACTTGACCTAACCTAACCTAGTAGAACATGTTACCTGCCGGGGTGGGCTTGGCTCCCCCCTGTACCCCCCCTTACATAAAGACAGTCTTGTCTTAGAAGTGTAACATATAGGTTAGGATACTAACCTAACCAACCAAACCTAACCTAACCCAGTAGAACATGTTACCTGGCGGGGGGGGTGGCCCCCCCTTACATAAAGACAGTCTTAGAAGTGTAACATATAAGTTAGGATATTAACCTAACCAACCTAACCTAACCCAACCTAGTAGAACATGATACCTGACCGGGGGGCTCTGCCCCATGTACCCCCCCTTACGTAAAAACAATCTAAGAAGCGTAACATAAAAGTTAGGATACTAACCTAACCAACCTGACCTAGTAGAACATGTTACCTTACTGGGGGGGCAGATAGAACATGTTACCTGACTGGGGGATCTCTGCCCCCCCCCTACCCAACCCTTACATAAAAACAGTCTTAGAAGTGTAAGATATAGGTTAGGATTCTTACCTAACCTAGTAAAATGTATGAGCAAGATCGGGGGGCGGGGTGTCCCATACCCCACTTGAAAAAGATGATATAATATGAAAGTAAATATAATAAGTAAAATGTTATCCAAGAAATTGTTATGGATCAGAAAGGCAATGAAAGGTGAATATAGAAAATAAGAAGGGAGGAAGAATGACATGTGTAATTTGGAATGTCTAAAATGTAAAAATGTAATACCATCAATTTTCCCGTTATTGACAGAAAGGTCTCGAAACGTCCTAAAACGTCCTTCTAGTCCCACCCCTCAGGAGGCTTTCAGGGGCATGCCCTCAATTGTAACTTAATATTGTAAGATATATAGGGCAACTTTATGAAGTGAGAACAAGTCAGAGCACATAATTATACAATACTATGATATACAGAACTGAAATAGAAGCTTTAAATAATATTACACAATTACAAAACAAATGAGGAAAAGGAATATATATGTAACAATGCATGAATCCCCCCAAAACCTCCTGTCGCAATGTAGGGTTAATAATGCAACATGATTCGTTAAATACGTGTACCCCACACCAAAACTCCCATCATTTATCTCCTTAGGAAGTTTGTGTGCGAAACAAAAGCTCCCTTATATCACGGCGCATGCGCCCTAGGATTGGCACATGCGTAGTAGGATTCGGCGTCGTAATAGCAGTAGTAATCAGTGGATTTGGGGTATGTAACGGCTCCATTATCGGTTTATTTATCGCTTTATTTCAGCTAGTATTTCGGGTTTCAAATGTCATAAATAAGAGGAAATAACAATAACATGGCAAAACCTTCCCCTAAGTGTTTCACCCCACCCAAAACCCCGCATTCCCATCGGTCCCCCTTACTGTAACATAGAGTTGAACGGCATAATTCTCCCAAGTGTTTTACCCCACCCAAAACCCCACATTCCCATTGGTCCCCCTTACCGTAGGATAAGAGTTAAAAGGTAAATTACAGCCGGCCAAAAAAATGTTACTTTAAATTCTTGTTCAGGAGGTAAAACTGTATAGGAAAACGTCACCTGGCATAGTCTAGTTCGCTGCGGTACAACGGCTTAGATCTACCAAAAGGATATCTGGGTGTACATTGCAACTGAAAAGTGTTTGAATAATTTACTGTGTGCGAATTACACCGTTAATATTCGAAATAGGATACTATTGTAATTGCTGAATGTAAGCTGAATATAACTATCTAAAGCCCGGGACGCAGTGTTACCATACACAAACACCACAGGCGGGGTGGACAGATGGAAAAAAACCGATTATAGTAAGGCTTGGATGCACCCCAGCCCTGTAGTTAGATATTACTCTGAGGTAATTCTAAAGAATAACTCTGCATGGACTGCAAGGAACGTAACCGGGAGTACGACATCCACTAGGGATTGGGGCGTCCAATGTGTTTCACCGTGTTTAGTACTGGCCCCTGGGGGTTAATTACAGTCGACCGCCCAAAAATAACGGTAAATTCTTAATAAGCTACCCGAATACTATAGGAAAATTTAATTTCCAAAGAAATACCCAACACGGAGTTATTATTTAGATTTACCCTCTGAGTTGGGCTGTGGCACTCATGGTCAGGTTAAATGGGTACCCAAGTTTAACGGGTAAGTTTAAGATTAGGTTAGGTTAGGATGCTGAGGCAAAAAATTGTAGGCTGCACCAACAACAATGGTCAGAGATGAGTAGTAAAACATGCTGTTGTAAAAATGGCATTAGGCCTACTTTACTTTTTAATGTCACACCTGGATACTGGAGTTTTTATGTGTTGTGTACTCATAGTCTAGGTCCCCTGTAAACACTCAAAATTAAAAAAAAGGCTACTAGGGCTACCTACTAGCTAAATAGCTAGCTAGTATTGCATATGCTATAATTTGTTTCAACATAGCTGCTAGCTATACATAACCACGTGGGCTGGTACTAAACACGGCTATCATGGGTCAAGGTGTGACAATTGGGGTAAAAATTACGAGAAACCAATAACATAGGTAGTAGGTATGAGCGATATAGGTACCTAATGTCTAAAACAGAATTACTGAATACAGGGCATACAAGTAAAGAGGGATAGGCCTAAGGATGCCTTCTTACCTTGCAACTAGCCTCGTAGGGGTTTACAAATATCGACACTGCACAATGACCTACGTATACTGTAATTAATGCAAGGTACCCATAAATGCGTGACTCACACCAAGTATGGGAAGTCACAGTGGATAACTATCACGACCGCACCAGCGAGGAGTTGCTAAACCTCACCTAAACCTGATGCAGGGTGACCAACCCAACTTATATACGGTAAAAATATGATTCATGCTGTTCTGAACGAGACATCATTGTTTTACGAAAGAATAAGACTCAAAAGCGTGTGTGTGTGTGTGTATAATTATATTATAATAATATTTATATAATATATATATTATATATATATATAAATAAATCATAGTATAATTATATATATTTTATGTTACATTATCGACCGCCTTGTCTACCCAGCATTTAGTTAAATATTTTGATTGCTAGAAAAGCAGCCATTTTCCCTGAATCAGCTGACTTCAAAGGGGAAAACGCCAGCCAGAGATAGTAATATCCTGTTAAAGAGGGGGAATAAAGACTCATGTCAGCCTTAGGGACGTATCCCAAAGGGAATTGTGTAGCTAGCTAGGTACTTATTAGGCCTACGTCTTAAGCTCCTTTTTCCTGTGAACCCTTTGCTGGCCGTATGTTCTGTTTCCAGGATGCCCTGCTCTTGGGGGGATAAGCTGAACCCATCCCCCATGAAACACACCTGCCTTCGATCTCAGTCCACTCCAAGCCGTGACCTCGGATGGATGTCCCAACCTTCCCATTAGGCCTCCCACAGCGTTACTGGCGCGCCCAGCCCTGAGACATAGCCGACGCCGCATTCTACAAAGGTCTGCTTACTATGGGATCCAGGTGCGTCTTGTGAATCAGTCATATTGCCAGTTCTTTCCCTCCTAGTCATGTAACTTCTACCCATTTTCAAAATTCAAACTCCTAATTCTCAAATGAACATTCCTTTGTTCCTTTCACTGCCTCGTGGCCGCATTGTCTCCCTTTTGTGATCGTCCCAGACAAATGAAGTTATTGAATATCTCAGTTAACCACTAGAGTTCCTTCTCCCCAGTGTGTTAGAGAAAACCGAATAACCGTAACTTGTGCAAGAAGTCTTCCTTTTTACTTTGTGTCTAATCTGGGATCTTTTCCAGATTTGCTGAGTCACGTGTCCAAGTCTTCGCGCCCGCAAGTGCTGCATTACCGCAAGATAATATGAATAATTTTGAAAGCCAGCATTTACGTGAATCTCATTTTAGCCAGCTATCCCCTTGTGAGAGATAATATTGGTCCCCTTGCAGACAAGCTGCATTTACTCTTTCTCCAGGCCATTTCAATGGCCTCTTGTCAATAAATGTATGTAAAGTAATTAGCTGAGTTTCCTGGCAACCTCTTTCTCTAAAAATAATAATACCAAAACCCCCCTTTTTTAAGGTAAGTTAAAATCCAGTGACCTTGCATTTCCATGTAATATTTTCTGTTTACGTATTTGGTTAATACGAGGCCCCGATACGTAAATATATATATATATATATATATATATATATATATATATATATGTAAATATATATATATATATATATATACATATACATATATATATATATATATATAAATATATATATATATATATATATATATATATATATATAAACTTTTACATAGCACTGAACATATTTATCAGTTGGTACTTCTGAGCAGGCAGTATAGTTTCTTAACTGAAATGGACATAAGTAAATAATTTTGTTAGTCAAACTCTTGTCGCAAACTACAAACTGCTTATTATGTTTATCCTAAAATATTGATATTTCAAGTTTTAGAAATTACATGAAATTTGTGCTTATGGTGTTGGCAGTCCTGTCATTTTCCTATACTTTCCTTTGTACGTTAGACTGCCACTTGCCTCGTAGTCTAAACCCATGAATATAAAACTTCTCATGTCCATATTGTTGCTAAACTTCAGACTGATCAAGTGAAAGTATTATTTGTCATTCCTATTTCATAGTACTACTCTAATACTTTAGAGATTTACTCTTGCTTCCGTTCCTCTTGGACTAGATTCAACTTTTCTGCGGGTCTATCATTCCCATCAGGGTTAAAACAGCTTTCCTCTCCATCTCTCCATCTGCTTTTCTTTGAGTTTCTCTTTTCAAGAGATTCAAGGTCAAGTACGCTCAGAAAGACCCCTTCCACTTTCTCAGCTTCTATGAGATTCGTGGTCCTATCAGGAATTGTCAATTATCCAGTTCAAGGAGATATTTTTGTTTCTGACACGGAATAACACATTTAGCTTCAAGTATAACTAATAACACACACACACAGAATAAAACCTGATTTGATGTTATTTGGCTAAATGAACACTACAGCATTCTCATGGACATATACGTAATATAAAAGGGCAATTCAACAGACACAGATGTAAACAGACATACACGCGTGCACAAGACTAAAAATTACGCTCTGTTAGACTCTCAAATTGCTCTCAAAGCGGAGAGTACTACGTGTGCTTTTTTAGGCGAGTTTGTGAACTGCAAGTATATTTGTGCACCAGACATTCCTTCATATATATATATCTATATTATATTATATATATATATTTGTATATATAATCTTTCTGACCTCTAACTGTCATAAAGGAGTGGTGTTTTGCAATTTAAATCCTCTCTAATGTTTGACTCATTAAAAGTGTCCTTTATTCTAAATAATAATAAACGAAGAAGAAGAAAAAGAAACACTAATTGCTTAAGGCCGATGAGATAGGCAAATAATTACTCTTAACTACACAGCCCAAGCCCGACGAAACGTGAAAATGAAATGAGGGACGAAAGAGCCACGGCGCTCGAAAAATGCAAGGTTCTAAACGTCAAGGGGAACGGAAGCAGGAAGGGAATTCCAAAACATTTCAGCCTTGCAAGTCATGGTATCTGTCGGCGTAATCTTCGAGACTTCCCATTCTCACGATTCGAAATCCTCAGCTTACGGTGGTATTTGTTCCCGTAATCTGTACAATTACGATGACTTTCATAAACGTCAGACGGTGCACACAACTATAAATGCATATTAAAACACTTAATAACATTATCACAGGCCAGATGACGCATAATATTTTTAACTGAATTCATTATTTTACTTCTCAAACGGGAAAATGTAATTTTTCTACAGTATTACATCAATGTTTGTACCATTAAAATTTCACTCGAAAAAGCCAAAGATCAAGGCACAAAATAACCATAACCATTTATTTAAATCTGAATGAATTTAAGGCTGCAAGAAACGGAATGAAAATGATTTTTTCACTACCGACACTGTACAAAGACTAAAATTTACGTCCAAAGCAAACGTGAAAAACTTTGAAGAAAATATCAACATTTATTTTTTTTATTTTTCAAGGAAAATATGAAAAATGCAAAACAAATGGCATTCGGTTTTACCCATGTGTTTTCAGGAAGGATGACATTTCTAAGCTCAAAATGAGCAAAATATAATTGCAATGAAAGTTCGACAAGTGGATTACGCAAACTGGAACGAACTAGAAACGGCTCGATTTCAGCCAAAGTCTGGGTTCTGTTCGTGGAAAAGGGGATGGGAAAAAACCTTATGGCCTTGTTTCCTTCACAATTTCACCGAACACAAAGAAAAGAACCGATAAAAGCGTTCCTCATAACAACATGAAATTGGCTTTCCAGTGCCGTTTAACTAACTGATCTGTCAATCCAACTTGCACCGTAAATTCAGTAACTGCAGCCCTTGATATCGTACAGGTTGAATTAGAAATTGCGGTAAGGCGCGAATACGACGTGTAAGCGCGCATACAGTCACACGACGCACACATAAATTTATCGATATAATTATATATATATATATATATATATATATATATATATATATATATATATATATATCAACGCGCGCACAAAATTTATCTATATATATATATACGTATATATATATATATATATATATATATATATATATATATATATATATATATATATATATAATTAACCTTTTCCCTTTTTAGGATGATCACAGAAACAACGAAAACAAAAAGAAGCCATAACCTTGAACATTCTGTCATGGCTGAATTAAGGGTGAAAACTCTGAACACAAAACTTTCACATCATCAGCCACATCGGATAAAGGACAAAACGAGGTCTACCTCCAGGCACCCTTGGGGAAGTGGAAGACGAGTCAAATGTTAAGGAACCTCCTCATTATGACAAACCCCCCATTCCTTGACACGATCTTTTATCCTTTTGCTTTACATCTGCTTTTCACCCTTCTCCACGGTCTATACCTTTTTCTATCATACTTATAGACAGGTGATTTTAGAGACCCTCTGTTTTCTTATTTTCTTCTATCATACATATAGCCAACGGTAATTTTAGATCCCTTCCGTTTTCTGAAATTTAAGTTCTCTGTACGTGTTCTTTTTTTATAATTCCCAAACCTGCTTTCGGTAAGTGATCACACACAACTAGCACAAACATTAGCCATTTCAAATTCCTACACAGAAGGCTCATCAACAGCAGGTCAAACGCCCGAAATGTACTATATCCTTTCCCTCTGTCCTGCGCAGTCTCTTGCTTTCTGGATATCCAAGCTCTTGTGTTCCCAAACCACTTCCATTCCATCTCTCCAGCATTTACCAAGTTTTCCTCGTCTTTTTCTTCCTAATCATCCCAAACTATACACTCTTTTTGCCAGAACATTACCTTACATTCTCTCCACGTGGCCAGACCTTTTCACATTTTGATCCATCTTTCCATCTATGCTAACATTTTTACTTCGTTTAGTATCTCTAAACTATTCACCTTTCAATATATATAGCAAATTAAGTCAATCTTTTAAAAAGATTCAAACCATTTTTTTTTCAATTCACACTCAACACCTAAACTTTTATTCCATAAAGGAGAATTGGCTCAACAACCTCAGCGTACATTAAAGTTTTAACTTCCACAAGCACTCCAATTCTATGCCAAGCACCCTCCTCCACCCACACACCCTTCTACATTCCTTGTTTCATTTAATCTATGATTCACCTCGTTTCTCATCCCATCGTCATCTACCACAATTACTTTCAACTTTCTCCTTTTCCATAAACTTTCTAACTCATTCACCAATCTCTGCACTTCCTCCTCACCATCCCCAATCACTAAAGTACAATCTGCTTCTCCCAACTTTCGTTTTTAACTATTTTCTTATTGCCAAACATTGCATATTTAATTACCTTCACATAACTTCATCAAACTGTCAAAAATCAAGGAGGAATGAGGCGCCCTTGTCTCAGAACCTGCTTTTTACTCCAAACCAGTCATTGTTCTGTTTATGTATTTAACTCACACTCTCAGACAGATAGCTTCCACACACTACATCCTTAGCGCCTCAATATTACATCACCACTAGTTCTTATTACGTCCCTTTGTGACTCTTACAGCCCTTGATTCACAAACCCTTCAGCTTCCTTCTGTGATCTGTCTTGCTTCTTCAGTCAAAAGCTTACCGTACACCGAGCCCACTGCGTTAAGTAACTCTTTACACCTGCCTTATATAGAGATACAATTATTTCTTAGTCCATTTCCTTGGAACCTTTCCCTGATTAAGGCGCAACTTACACACCGTTGGCAGTCATTTAATCACAATTTCAAAACTTTTACAGCAGCAACATCACAGGTAATACTATCAACTGGTGTCTTTCCATTCTTCATCTTCTGACGCCCTCCTCACATCCTCAATTGTCACTTTGACATGCATACTCAGATTCACAATAACTTTCCCCCCTGCAAGAGAGAGAGAGAGAGAGAGAGTATATACATATTCGCATTAGCGTCTGCGTACCTGTATTTGAGTGTATCTGTAGACGAACGCATTTCTAATTGCACGAATTACATTTGGAACAATAGTTACGTGAATAATGGTTACTGAATTTTATAAAATTCGCTAACTATCGTTGGCAGAAACTGCACTGAGAGAGAGAGAGAGAGAGAGAGAGAGAGAGAGAGAGAGAGAGAGAGAGAGAGAGAGAGAGGATCGCTTCCACATTTAATAGGGCAACAATACCGCCGGCTGTCCTTGGCCACCAACGCTGCCAACCTATTTCAACAAAAACTCATTCCGCTGACTCGATGAAAAAAAAGGAGAGAGAGAGAGAGAGGCACTTCCCCTTTGGTGCTTCGAACAGGCCGTGTTTTCTCCGTATACGGTCAAGATGTACGTCAAGTCCTTAAGGCTATTTGTTGGCTTGACCGAGGCCAAGTTATTAATAAATGAACTTCCTGATATCAGATCCGGATTAAGCTTCGGCAGAGTGATTTCGGACAGGTAGCTTTCGAATGATCAAGAAATATCTAGAAGATATTATATATATATATATATATATATATATATAATATTATATATATATATATATATTTATATATATATATATATGATATATATATATATCAAGGGCAAGGACACCTGTTCCCTTCATTTCTCTTTTTCTTGATTCGTTCAGATTTTGATTTGGGTTTGTTAAGGACGCGGGGTTGCTGGACAAGCGCTTGGGAATAAACGACCACAACAAAGGAAAACTGAAACAAATAACCAAGTACCAGTATCCTTAAGGACGGAAACACACATTGCACCCACCACCTTCACGCGTTAATATCTGAAATTAATCTCCCCCACAGCCATACTCTCCAACCGCAACCATACCAATTTTTTTAGATCTATTTTTAGAGGTCAGTGTCACACCAGGTCTGACCTTCTTCAGCTCAGAGAACCGTGAAGAAGAACAAGAAGAAGAAGAAGTTGATGATGATGATGATGAAGAAGTAGAGGAAACAGAAAAGGCAGAAGACGAAGCGTCTCAAACAGACAGTAAAAGTGTTGTAACACTGTTTGTAAGTGTGACTGTTCATACTACACAACGTTTGCTTTGAGATTTATAGAATATAAGCAGGGTTTACCGCGTAATTTCCTCTCTCTCTCTCTCTCTCTCTCTCTCTCTTTCCGCCTGTCTTCGATGGGTTGTTACGTCTTAACGCAATAAAAATGAAGAGAACGACATACCTACCTATCCATATATCTATATATTTATATATATATATATATATATATATATATATATATATATATATATATATGTGTGTGTGTGTGGTGTGTGTGTATGTGTGTGTGCGTGTACTTACACATACCCATATATGTCAATTCTATCACGAGAATAACAACGGAATGTAAAATATAAACGGAGCATAAGATCGTTTGCCTTTACTTTAATGGTTTTCCAGGAAAACTACTACAATGGGAAATATGACCACAAAGAAGATTAGTTGTAAGACCAAAGGGATAATAAATCATTTTAATGCATACACAGCCATCATTCTTAGATTTACCCTCTCAAAGAGCTAATCCAAATGTAATGACCTTTGTATCCATTAAAATGGATATACACCCCTTCAATCACAGTTGTCGTTTGTAGAACTGAGTCTTCTTTGTAATCCTTTGTTTCATTGTACGCAGTTAGCTGAAAAATACCTTAAAGTAAAGGCGAAAGGTTTTGTTTTCTGTTTTGTTGCTTCCTTTGTGGCCATGTACTCTGGTTAGATATATGTATTATAATATATATATATATTATATATATACATATACATATATATACTATTATTATATATAATATATATAGATATAATAAAAATCATATATAAATTCAACACCAAACTATTTGTTTTAACAAGGTGGCTGAGGATGAAAAGACAGTCATTGCTACAGTCATATTTAAAAATTTTGAATGGTAAATCATGGATAAACCTCCGCGAAGAGAATTTCCAAAACACTGATCACGTCATGTACCTACACAGACGGTACATCAGCCGTATAATGAATCTCCAATGCACACTACAACATTCACCTCTATTTTGCATGTTATTAGACTGTTCCTTTCCAATACCATATCTTTAAGGAACTTCCGAGACTTCCTCCCCTCCATCCGAACACTGATGAATGATATTCTATTTCAACTAAATGATTTCCATTTTTTAAAGAAAATATCCTAGTAACTAAACGACACCTCCATTCTTTCCATCTTAAAACAATCTGATTTACCATTTCACATATGCTAACCTCCTTATCATATCTCCACATTTCTTGTACATTCAAACCACAACTTCCATAGCCACTTGAAGTCTCTTTTCAATCATTTGCACACACCCTGAGACCTGCCTTTCGTCACCTATTCAGTGAATTGTCTTTTCTCCCATTTGACCATTATCTGTCTTAATTAAGAAAAAAACTTCTTAAATAATTAAACTGTTCCGTTCTTACTACAACCATATTAACAGTTATTGCCATATCTTCCTACTTTCCATTTACTTTCATAGAAATATTCCTCCCCACACATATAATCTAAAATTATTTCTCTTGCAAACCCTTTGAAGCTTTTACTAATTTCCGTAGTTTCCCTTATTTTCTCATATCATTAATAAATCATCTTCTTCACAGGTTTCTACTGTTACTCTTTACTATCCTCCAATGATACTAAAAGGTCAGTAACCATCAACCATACCACATTCCATTTATGACCCATTGCTTTATCCAAAAACTTTGCACCAACATTCTCTGGCATTTCTATGACACTCGCATCATTCTGTCCATAAAGACATCACACAACTATAAAAATCACTGTCTCTGACCCACTTTTGAACCAAATCAGTCATTGACTTGTTTCAACTTCACATTTCCCTCCCATCATAAAAAATAGGCCATGTAAATAACATATTATAATTTCTTTGTTTACTCTATCAACTTTACTCTTATACCACTGGACAGATATTCTTCACGCCAAAACCTTTGGGGTCTACTCCACAACTAGACACGATACACCTTAATTCGCCCAGATTAGGCACTCACTCACTCACTTACTCCATTGCACCACAGCATCTGCCTAGAAATCTCATCAATTCATGGGGTCTTTTCATTCTTCAGCTTTTTAGCTGGCCTTCCATCCTCAATAATAAACTCCCTAGGCAGCCTCCATCTCACACAAACCTTTTCTATTCTTGCAACATCATTTCTGCCCCTCTTCTATCTTTGGCATTCAACAAACATTAAAAATACTACCTCCATTGCCCAAAGACTGAGGCAGTATCTCTATTGCATCTTTTATTTTGAGATCCATGTGCTGATCATCCTCCCTGCATTTGATTCCGTATACAATAACTTCTTGTTCTACCTAAAGTACTTAACCAAATTCATATCTCTATTTTTATTATTTTTTCTTTCTCACCAGGCGCTTAACTACTACAACCTCCTGTATATTTGTACAAGATATTCTCGACTGCTTTGTAATTTCTCATAAAATCATTTGTTTTACTCTAAACGCTCATTATCTTATCCTAACATTTACCTTTTTATCAGTATTCCTAACCTTCGATAACAACAAACATTCCTTGCATTTAACCCTGCCCCGTTTTTTTTTTGTACGTCCTTAAATACTATTCTCATTTCTTTCTTATCAAACTCAAATATCTTAATTACCTTTACGGAGACATTTTCACTATTTTCCCTCGACCTTAAAACTTCTATCAATTTTAGTTTTCACTTCAGCCAAATAATGTTCAAATATACCTTCAGCAGACAGTCTTCCTTTGGCTATGACATTGAACAATTGATCTCCCATTGCAATCTAATGAATTGTTTTCCTCGCCACTTTCTCTGGCCATGTATTTCCAGCTACCAGGACTCTTTCTAATGACTTTGCCACAGGCCTCCCGACGACATCGTGATTTTTTCTTCTAACTGTCTTTGCATTATATCACCTAATAGAAGTGTCATTCCAAGTTCTCAAAATCCAGCTTTGCTCAGATTCACCCTCCAAAAAGCACCCTCTTTAGCTCTACCTCCTTTTCCTTCCCAAGACATAATTATACTCTATAACATTTGTATACATACATACACACACACACCAATATATATATATATATATATATATATATATATATATATATATATATATATATATTATATATATTATTGGATTAGGCAATTACCTCACTAATGAGAGGTCAGAATCCCTTGCAAGAATGGTGAAAAATGGAAACTTTCGGTTGAAATCCATTGGGCCTAAGTTGACCTAATCAGGAAATTAACTGCCGGTCTTTTGCAGTCGACTACTGTGGGTTGGACCAGGATGGACAAGGGTGGCTAGGAACTCGTTCAGTATACTAGTTATTTTCCCAAGGCATATAATAGAAGATGAGAGTGTATTACATACATACATACATACATACATACATACTATATATATATATATATATATTATATATATATATATATATATATATTAATATCTGATTTAGTAACTGTAAGAAATACAGAGAACCAAATCTCAAATTCTTGGGGCGACGCCATTTCCTGTCCAGAAGTAACACAACCCAAGAATTCACCTTTGTTTTCTCAGAAAGATGGTTCCTGATCTGAGTTCTTGTTCTCACTTCCGACTTCGGATTAATCTCTGGAAGAGAGAGAGAGGAGAGGAGAGGAGAGAGGAAGAGAGAGAGAGAGAGAGAGAGAGAGAGAGAGAGAGAGAGAGAGAGAGAGAAATGCTCTGTCCTTGTTGACATCGAAAGGGTAAACTCGTTCTCTTCGGAAGTAAGATCTGACCTTTGTTTTTTTTTTTTCTTTCCTTCCTTCCCTTGGTGTACTTCTCGCTTTGTTTGATCCTGAACTAATTCGGCTGCTGTTTGTCACTACCTTCATTTTCTTTCTAAATATATTTCTTTCATTCGACACATTTCTCTCCCTTCACAACAACCAGGCCCCCCCCCCCCCCCCCCCCCCCCCGTCTCTCTCTCTCTCTCTCTCTCTATCTTTCTCTTTACTTACACACGGGTGCAGTTCCCTTTTCTTCCTTTCCGAGGTAAAAGTTGAGTAGTTCTTTTTAAAATGTTAATCATCCCCTCACTTATTAATTGATATGTTTTGTCTTAGTATTACTTTTTAAATTTAAGCTTAATCTTGAAGTTGATTACAGGAACAGCGATGGAAAACGTCAATCACACTGATACTGTGTTGGCCAAAGCGTCCGTAATGATACCCTACTCACGTCCTCATTGTTTCAAAGGCGGAAGTATCCTGTGAAATCGGTCCGCGGATTCCATGGGCGCCGGGATTGTTTCTGGGGACAGGACTCCTGGCATCCTTTCAATTTATGGATTCCAGAGGCGGCGATCTGAGTTACTTCTTTTTCTTCTTCTGTTTTTGCTTTCTTCTTCTTTTTTTAGGGGGTGGGGGGAGTCCGAGGGTTGAATTGAGTTGGAGGTGATTATTTGCGTCCTTTCCGCCACGATTATTCTAGAGTGGTGAGCACTCCTAATGTCTAATATACTCCTTCCACCCTTCCCTCCTCTAACCCATGACAATTCCCCACCCCCTACTCCCCGAATAACCTCCCTGCGCTTAAAGCCATCCGCCAACCCCTCTCCCCTGGGCCCTGGCCATATTCAAATGAACTGCAGCGAGATTGCTTCTCGTTACTTGCTTAGTCCCAACAGAGTCTGAATTTGCATTGGAACATAACTAGTGAAGAAGAAAAGCTTCTAGAGAAACCTGCTAGTATCTCGTCATGACTAAGAACTATTATTTACAACTACTATGTTTGGAAATAAGGCAAGGTCAAACTTGCACACAGAATCTGATGTTCTCTCTGCCATCACGATTTTCATGCCCTGTCATGTCAGTTATAAACTTTATGGCCAGCATTATTCATAGCCCCAACCTTTTCATCTCTCGAGTTCTTTCCACTTTTAGGATAAGCCTTGAATCCAAAAGAGAAATGAATGACGATGCTCCTTCTTACCGTAGTGAGATTCGAACCCACGCACGGTGGTAAGTGGTAATACTATTGAGTCAATTATGCTTCCGTCTAATGTCATAATGATTGAAATGCAAAACACCTACTAATCCAAAACGCTGTAACCTCACCAAGCCTAACTGATTACTGCTTTTGCCTAATCGCTGACGTATCACAAAGGCTAAGACTGGTTTCATGTGAGTCGTTGTTCTTTACGACATAAAAGAGTAAAAACAGAAAGTAGAGGAACTAAGGTAAATGCGATTGTACCATGGGTAATTTTCAAAATTCTGCCTGGGGCAAATACTTGACTGTTAGCATGACACGGCAACACAGTTTTTGTTTGGCGTGCATAAACACACAAGTTGCTGTATGGGGCATATCATTAACCTTTTTCAGAAATAAAGCCTTTGATTAAAATGTTGGATGTCGTAAATCTCAGAACTTGCAGTGCTACCTCATAGCAATGTGGTTTTGGTTGGTGTTTATTACTTCTCTGCTTTTCAACTGTATTAATTTCCCTAAGGATTTTTCTGTATTTTCTGTATTAATCAAAGTGACTACGTCCTCTCTATTTCATTATCATTGTCTCTTTTGCTCTGTCTTTCTTTCTTTCAGTTATGGGCATTCCACTATCTGGAAGTTCACTTCAACTACAACAACAATAATAATAATAATAATATTTTGGTAAAAGACCCTCTTTTAGGCAAATGCTGTTAAAAAGAATGGCAGAATTAAGCGAGTTGATTTTATATATTGTTTTTCTATTTTTCTTACAATTCGCTTCTCAGGCTCAGCGATGTTATTGTTCCGGCACTGACGACGACCCCTGCTTGACCTGGACCTGAGATCCTGTTCTAATAAAATAAAAGATTACCTTCAGCATTGATAATCTTTTGAGAATTCCCAATATGAATATTGGCAAGTTACTCAGAAACATCGCTGAGCCTGAGAAACGAATTGTAAGAAAAATAGAAAAAACAATATATAAAATCAGCGCGCTTAATTAAAGTGATGAACTGCCGACATGGGTGAAAAAATCTCTGGTTATGAAAATGCCAAATTACCTTAGAATTTTAAGCAGCTGTGACCGTTTTATTGGTAAAGAATTTTACTGAATGAAAAATATACGAAATAGTTTACAAAAAATAAGTATTTTGTGCATCTAAGTGAGCAGAAACAATCACCAATAGTGGTAAACCTAATTCAGAGCCTCAAGCAAGTAGAGAAAGAATAGATTTGAAATTTTTATTTCATGCAACACAAACCTCAGTAGTTGAAAGAGCTTTCCCTGAGTTTTTGCAGGCATGAAACACGATGCCTTTCTGAATTGGATTTGGAGACAACTGTCAGCAGCACAACATTTTTATTCTCAATCTGATTTGTCTGACCCGCATAAAACTCCTTCGGTCAAGAGGCTGAGTCCATCGTTACCTAAACGGCCAAACCTCAATCGTTTTCCTTCCACATTATTTTGTTTGTCCTAAAGTTAAAAAAGGTCTTGGCAATCCACTGGCGATCATGCGTTAGACTCCATGTCCCTGTTTAAGACAATTAGATACTAACTAGAAACGGAACTAGTACGACCATTTCGGACGTATCGCCGCAGCTTTTGACTTGTAGCAATCTACTGCCAACCACATAACGACTGGGGATCAGCTGAGAATGGCTCTTCGAATTTCCTTCAATTGCGTCATCACCACAGATGGCACTTGACACTTCCTAGTCACTAAACGAGAGGAATACCAACCGAAAATGATCTTTCTGAGGTAACAGAAATTTCGCCCGAGCCTCGTGAGAGGTCGTATCATCAGCAAAGAAAGGCGGTGTTGTCGCACGAGTAGCAAAAGCACTTTGCTATATTAGTGCGAAATTGACAACACGCTTTGCGACGTCATACAAGCAAGAATATTTGTGACTTCAATTTTGTCTGGAATATTGGATATTTGGCGCAAAATATCCAATATTCGCTTGACGTCACAGAACTCCACAAGCTTCCTGGACCCCTGAGAGTATCTGTGATCCAAATAAATCCAGCACTTCTGGTCATACTTCTTCTTCACATCTGCAGAAGCTTGCTTAGTACATTAGTGGCCTATTCCAGCTTGTTCCATATGAATGCTTATATTCTATATATAATTATTAT
>NC_061105.1:29551782-29666782 GCF_015104395.2 Macrobrachium nipponense
TTCAAGGGAGAATCAGATAATGATGGAACTTTTGGACCTTCACAAGGGGCACGAAATGTGATAAGGAAAGTTGGGCTCCTATGGGCACAAAAATAGCTGGACGACCCATAACTACCTGGATGAGACGAAAGGACGGAGATTAGTGGAGATATGTGGAAGTAAAAGCACTGGACAGATGAGAAGCAGAAATTCACAAAGGCCTCTTGTGCAAGGTAAGGAACGAGATCCCCTACGAAATGTCGTCCTAAGACCAACTAAAATAGCTCTAAGCGTTTAGAGCTTAATTAAGAGTTAATGGACAGTGCAACAAACTTTAGTATTAAGGTGCAAGCGGCAACAGGTTTCAGCGAGGACCTGAAGCGAATAATACAGACTTATTTTTCAAGATTTGCGAAGATGTCTGAGCTGAAGAAGAAACACTGATAGAAATTTCAACGCGACATCAGAAACCGACCTTCCGTTTGGACCGACGTTCACCGACGTTTAGGTTTCACTGAATTTAAAATGACAAGAGACTCCGAAGAGAATGAATGGGATACTACAACCAACGTAAAAGTAATATGACACAGCATTAGCAGAACAAAAAACAAAAAAGAATATGAATAATAACCACCAGAAGGGCAATAAAATTCAGATATAAAAAGAAATATAAAGCAATAGAAGGACATAAAGGAATGAAAGTTAAAATGTTACGAATTAACCTTTTAATGGAAAAAAAAAAAGAGAGAAACCGAAGGAAAAACGAAAATGTCTGCAGAGAGCATGACGGCACCGGGAGATTCACACCCATCTTGAAATTCCAGCCAATGAGGAGGAAATCCCTCATGGAAGGTGCGTCATGAGGTCATGCGCAAGAACCAAGCACCGATAGATAAGTACACCCCTCCCCCCTCCCCCAATACACACACACACACACACACACACACACACACATATATATATTGCATGTATGTGCGCTCGTGTTTATGTATATATATTTTTTGCGCGTATGTATACGCAGAAACATGACACATTCATGGATATATAAAATATAAAATGTGCTTCCCTACATACATAACGATTCAGTGACGCTACATAGACCACAAGCAGAAAATCTACACTAGTTGCCATACCAGCGATGAAGTCAACAGACAGGGGAAAAAATCTCTCCATATAACAGATGAAGTCATGATCCAATGGATAAGCTGACTCAACACCGCGAAAGCAACTCCAAATCATCGCGGGAAGTGACGTAATATCTTACTAACTAAAGGAAAAGAATTCTGTTGTTCCCATGCCATTTCAATATTGCTTTTTTCTCCGAAAATGTGTCACAGGCTCTTCATGGAATGTTTCCGACATGCCATTACTTATTTGTTCATTTATATATTTCGCTGCTCTTCTTCGTTTCTCTTCCTTATTCTCATATACAGACATTCAGTTCTGAAACTTTTTTCCGGCTTGGCTTATTTTAAGGAAACATGAGCATCTTGTGAATAATAATGCCTCTAAAATTCATAAGTGGAATATACGCAAACTTTCAGAAATAATAATAATAATAATAATAATAATAATAATAATAATAATAATAATAATAATAATAATAATAATAATAATAATAATAATAATAATAATAATGTGTGGCGCCGTGGAGGAGTGGGTTAGGTCGTCAATAGACTTAAGTCAAGTTAAGCAACATTGGGGCTGGTCAGTAGTTGGATGGGTGACCGCTCTCCTCGGCGTTGATTCCTTGGGAAAGGATCTTTACCATAATATCCTCAGTCTACTCAGCTGTAAATGAGTACCTATCCCTGATGGGGTAGGGTCCAGCTATGGGTTAAATAGCAAAACTCAGCAATGATGGAAAAAAAATGAAGGAATAAACGACAACGACGTAAATGGAACCTCTGGCAACAGAGGAGCTTCGTCCGGCAACCAGGTATTCAACCCAATTGAAGGGGAAGACGGTCAGGTACTTGGAGGTCGTCATCCAGCAACTGATCACCACAACGACAATAATCAACAGCCTGAGATTGGAGCTACAGAGGCAAAAAGGAAGAAATGGACAAGAGAAGAAAATAAGGAAATATGGAGATGCTACATCAGAAGCAACCCGACGGATAGAGGATATAGAAGAAGATTGGTCAACATCTGGAATGACAGGAATAACACCCCCCAAACAGAGCAGAGGCTGGCAGACCAAGCAAGGAACATAAAGAAAAAGAACTGGCTCTCCCCAACAGAAAGAGAAGAACTGGAAAGGGAAATGTCACACGACAACGAATTACACGAAGACGAACTGAGAGACGATGCCACAGAAGACGACAGGGAGGATGAGGTATCAAACAACGACACACGAAGAAACACCGACGAAGTAACAGAGAGGACGGAATGGGTAGAAAAGATTAGACAATGGATGGAGCCAGATACAGAGAGAACAAAGATCCCCTCCATGAAAGCCTACAACACCAAGAAATTGAGGGAGAAAACAAGTGAGGTCAATGAAATAATGGGCATAATACAGACCACCAGTATCACAGAAACAAATAACTTGACATATGCAGGAGCAAGATTAGTAGCAGAACTGATGGGGATTCGAACACCAAAACCACCAGCACAACCAAACAAACAGAAACCAAAACAGCAACCTCCTTGGAAAAGGCGCCTGGAAAAGCAAATCATGGTGATGAGATCTGACTTGAGTAAACTGAAAGAGATGGCAGAAAAAAGGCTAAGAAGCAAGAAAACAAGGGAGGAACTCAACGAGAAATACAAAGTACAAGAGAGGGGACTAAACAGCACCATAGAAGATGTAAAACAGAGGCTTAAGGCCAAAGCACATAAGATCCAACGGTACATGAACAGGAATAAGGGATACCAACAGAACAAACTATTCGGAACCAACCAGAAAAGACTATACAACCAACTAAAAGGGGAAGACAACCACCCAGAAATTCCTGAAGCCGAACCAAGTAAGACACTCTGGGAAAACATATGGAGCAATCCGGTATCACACAACAAACATGCAACATGGCTCCAGGAAGTCAAGGAAGAAGAAACAGGGAGAATAAAACAAAGATTCACAGACATCGACAGACACAGTCAGACACCAACTAAAGAAAATGCCAAACTGGAAAGCCCCAGGTCCCGATGAAGTCCATGGATACTGGCTCAAAAACTTCAAGGCCCTACACCCACGAATAGCAGAACAACTCCAGCATTGCATCTCAAATCACCAAGCACCCAAATGGATGACCACAGGAAGAACATCCTTAGTACAAAAAGACAAGAGTAAGGGAAATATAGCCAGTAACTACAGGCCTATCACCTGCCTACCAATAATGTGGAAGTTACTAACAGGTATCATCAGTGAAAGGCTATACAACTACCTAGAGGAGACAAACACCAATCCCCCACCACAGAAAGGCTGCAGAAGGAAGTGTAGGGGCACAAAAGACCAGCTCCTGATAGACAAAATGGTAATGAAGAACAGTAGGAGAAGGAAAACCAACCTAAGCATGGCATGGATAGACTATAAGAAAGCCTTCGACATGATACCACACACATGGCTAATAGAATGCCTGAAAATATATGGGGCAGAGGAAAATACCATCAGCTTCCTCAAAAATACAATGCGCAACTGGAATACAATACTTACAAGCTCTGGAATAAGACTAGCAGAGGTTAATATCAGGAGAGGGATCTTCCAGGGCGACTCACTGTCCCCACTACTCTTCGTAGTAGCCATGATTCCCATGACAAAAGTACTACAGAAGATGGATGTCGGGTACCAACTCAAGAAAAGAGGCAACAGAATCAACCATCTGATGTTCATGGACGACATCAAGCTGTATGGTAAGGATTGTATCTGGGGACATCAGGATGGAGTTTGGAATAGAAAAATGCGCCTTAGTCAACATACAAAAAGGCAAAGTAACGAGAACTGAAGGGATAAAGCTACCAGATGGGAGCAACATCAAACACATAGATGAGACAGGATACAAATACCTGGGAATAATGGAAGGAGGGGATATAAAACACCAAGAGATGAAGGACACGATCAGGAAAGAATATATGCAGAGACTCAAGGCGATACTCAAGTCAAAACTCAACGCCGGAAATATGATAAAAGCCATAAACACATGGGCAGTGCCAGTAATCAGATACAGCGCAGGAATAGTGGAATGGACGAAGGCAGAACTCCGCAGCATAGATCAGAAAACCAGGAAACATATGACAATACACAAAGCACTACACCCAAGAGCAAATACGGACAGACTATACATAACACGAAAGGAAGGAGGGAGAGGACTACTAAGTATAGAGGACTGCGTTAACATCGAAAACAGAGCACTGGGGCAATATCTAAAAACCAGTGAAGACGAGTGGCTAAAGAGTGTATGGGAAGAAGGACTAATAAAAGTAGACGAAGACCCAGAAATATACAGAGACAGGAGAAAGACAGAAAGAACAGAGGACTGGCACAACAAACCAATGCACGGGCAATACATGAGACAGACTAAAGAACTAGCCAGCGATGACAATTGGCAATGGCTACAGAGGGGAGAGCTAAAGAAGGAAACTGAAGGAATGATAACAGCGGCACAAGATCAGGCCCTAAGAACCAGATATGTTCAAAGTACGATAGACGGAAATAACATCTCTCCCATATGTAGGAAGTGCAATACGAAAAATGAAACCATAAACCACATAGCAAGTGAATGCCCGGCACTTGCACAGAACCAGTACAAAAAGAGGCATGATTCAGTGGCAAAAGCCCTCCACTGGAGCTTGTGCAAGAAACATCAGCTACCTTGCAGTAATAAGTGGTACGAGCACCAACCTGAAGGAGTGATAGAAAACGATCACGCAAAGATCCTCTGGGACTATGGTATCAGAACGGATATGGGTGATACGTGCAAACAGACCAGACGTGACGTTGATTGACAAAGTCAAGAAGAAAGTATCACTCATTGATGTCGCAATACCATGGGACACCAGAGTTGAAGAGAAAGAGAGGGAAAAAAATGGATAAGTATCAAGATCTGAAAATAGAAATAAGAAGGATATGGGATATGCCAGTGGAAATCGTACCCATAATCATAGGAGCACTAGGCACGATCCCAAGATCCCTGAAAAGGAATCTAGAAAAACTAGAGGCTGAAGTAGCTCCAGGACTCATGCAGAAGAGTGTGATCCTAGAAACGGCACACATAGTAAGAAGAGTGATGGACTCCTAAGGAGGCAGGATGCAACCCGGAACCCCACACTATAAATACCACCCAGTCGAATTGGAGGACTGTGATAGAGCAAAAAAAAAAAAAAAAAAAAAAAAAAAAAAAAAAAATAATAATAATAATAATAATAATAATAATAATAATAATAATAATAATAGTAGTAGTAGTAGTAGTAGTAGTAGTAGTAGTAGTAGTAGTAGTAGTAGTAGTAGTAGTAATAATAATTGAAGGAAGAGTATAGTTCAATTTCACTCATCTTCAGCGTCCCAATGGAGTGGCAATGGTTTCATCAACGTTCATTCAATAAAGAAGACCGTGAATTTGAACATATTACACCTATGAGTTTTGTAATAATAATAATAATAATAATAATAATAATAATAATAATAATAATAATAATAATAGTTATAAAAATAATAAAATAAAATTGCTTTTTCAGAGATGTTCAATATCCTTGGATGCACAAAGCACAATATCAACAGCTATTAAGTACAGGCGGGGACTGTTCATAATCAGCTCAAGTACTAAAGATGCAGAGAAAAATAATATATGGATAAGATGAAAGTTACTTATGCCAAAATGTGAAGTTTACGCAAGAATTCGTCGTAACCTTGAATACCAGTCTTAGAAACTTGATATTTCTTGTCATACCTTTCTTGAATGTGTTTTACTAACTGCTGATTACTGAAGAGTATTAAATCAGTGTCATTAGAACACCATATAAACGGAATAGGTTTAAAAGTAATAATGAGAGTCGACCGAAAATGATTCACTAGAAACAAAAAACAAACCAAATCTTTTACCACAAAACAGAAAAGGAAGGAAGCATCTATCCGATGAGCGAATGCCTCTACAAAACAATAAGTCTACCTTAGATCTCGAATTTTTCTTATATTGAAATTCACCAGTAACTTTCTTGAAGACAGGCAGCGAACTACAAACACACACGAGTGAAAGCACAACCTTCTGCTGTCGGAGATGTATCATAACAGATTTGTAACGGCGAATATTCACTGCCCTGGCACGAATAGCTTATGCATGAACTAGCAGCCCAAAGCTTTCTACTCAGTAAGTCGGCCAGCGATGATGCGGACCCTCCGTCCTTTAAATTCGTTCATCCATTTTCGAGTTTTTTGACGAAAGCCAAAACGGTATCTGCAACGGTGATGGAGTTGAAGCAGAAACGCATACAAACGATGACGTACTAGTTGACAAAGCCACAGTTTACGCTAATGCAAGGTTGTTTGTGCAACGGCGATTTGCCGTGGGCGCAGATTGCAAATTTCATATTTGAGTATTTTTCCAATACTATCGTCCAGTTGCCTTACGGTGTGTGTGTGTGTGTGTGTGTATACAACTGTCTGAAAGGACAAAGCCAAGGATCTAGCTTCCTGGTGAAAACATCATACCTTTCTAACATTTACACAAATCAGGAAGAATACTGCCAACGTACTTGCCCCCAGAGATCGTCATTATACAGAAAATTAGAGAATAAAATGTAATATGGCGTGTAGCAACGACCTGTGGTTTGAATATGCACCATTTGTTGCAAAAATTCCATTATCGCCAATCCTCCATTGTTACTGAAGGTCAATGATGCTTGATTACAGGTGTAACCTAACCTGGGCTCAACTGGGACTTGTGTGGTGAATGGGGATCTCTTGGCTCGGAGCGATCTTTGTTGATAAATGTCTTTTTCTGAGTGTTTGTTTGTTTGCTGAATACATCTATGAGAGTGTTTGCTTAATTCCTTTTGTTGTGACACTTTTGGTTTATGTCTGTGTAGAAGTTCTGGATATTCTTCACCTTTCAAGTAGGGTTAGTCCAGTTAGTTTTTCATCTACTACATGTATATTCCTCTGCAGTATATCAAACTTTAATATCAACATCGTTCTTTTCATGAAATACGCTAACATTACCTTAACCTAAGCATCAGAGGGAAAGTTGCATTGAACATAATTCAGCATTGCTTGGCGGTACAGATGTGGAAGAGAATGTTATATCATATATCTATATATATTAATTCAGCTTATAATTTTAGTAATACACATACATGATTACATAATTATATAAATATACATATTTTTTTTTTTAACTAACTCGATTCTTAATTTCTATTCTTGCCAAATAAAGACATAGGATGTTACCCTGGCTGTTTGCTGTTTTATTCCTGGCGAATCTTCGGCGTTCTAAATGCCCCAATCATACAGTACACACACACACACACACACACACATATATATATATATATATATATATATATATATATATATGTATGTATATATACATACACACACACACACACACACACACACACACACACATATATATATATATATATATATATATGTATATATATATGTATATATATACATATATATATATATATATATATATATATATATATATATATATATATATATAGTATGTATGTATATATAGATACATATATATATATATATATATATATATATATATGTATATATATATATATAATATATATATATATATATATATATATGTATGTATGTATGTATGTATAACTGGATCACGAAAGTTAGGAACGTGATAAATCCATAAATAACGGTATATGCCACGAGGGAAAATAAACTACGGAGTATCCGCGAGATCTTTCGACGTTCAAACGTAAAGGACGTTTGAACGTCGAAAGATCGCGCGGATACTTCGTTGTTTATTTTCCCTCGTGACATATACCTTTATTTATGGATTTATCACGTTCCTAACTTTCGTGATCCAGTTATACATACATATATAATAATTACCGTTAAGGTATTATTACAGTACTGCTATTATCGTCAGTATTAACGGAAAGTTAATCTCAAATCGCCAAGTGCTTGCAACCTTGTATTTTTGACCTTCAAAAATATAACCTCTATTTTCCTTTAACAAGTATCACTTTCCTTTTTTATCGTCATTGTTATCCCCGCTTTTACCATTATTATGAAAACCATATGTGCCATCTCACTTTCCACTTCCATTTTCAGCAACAAAAACTCTTTCGGAAACCGAATCTAATGTGAAATACGTCTTTCTTTTCTCTTCCGTCACCTTCAACTTTGACATTACTGTTTTTTCAGAAACTCTTAACCTTTTTCCTTCAAATAATGATTCCAGAAAACTTCCCACTTTCTAAGAATACTCCTGAAGGCATTCTTTCAAAACCACTTAACGCCAGAATATCAGTGTTTGTTTATGGGTGGATGGGAAGAAGTAATATTGTGCTCATTCAATCCTAAGAACTAAATAATACCATCGTTCTTTTCGTCTTTCTATAGGCTTTGACATAGTATTATTATTATTATTATTATTATTATTATTATTATTATTATTATTATTATTATTATTATTATTATTATTATTATTATTATTATTATGTTATTATTATTTTGTTCTAAGGGGTCCACAATAATAAAAAGTGTTAAGAGACCGTGTATCATTTTTAAGACTTTACAAAAAGCTTTCGAACCCTTCCCTGGGTTCATCTTCAGTCCAAAATCACTGAAGATGAACCCAGGGAAAGGTTCGAAAGCTTTTAGTAGTCTTAAAAATTATACACGGACTCTTAACACTTTGTATTATTGTGGACCCTTTAGAACATTATTTATACTCTCGCGATAGAGAGTTTTTCCCTACTTCTACTACTACTATTGTTATTATTATTATTATTATTATTACTAAGATACTTCACAAAAAAAAAAAAACACTTTAAATTGAGTGAGCTTGTATAGCAAGTGTCCACTGAATATAAAACCCTCACGAATAAGGAAATCACAGAGCAGAATACCTTCAACAGATCAATGGAAAGCAAGGAACAGAGCGTATGAGTGGGGGCAGCTGCTTTGGTGGTTCAAACAACTCGAAACTCAGGAGACTCCCACCAAATTGGTACCATGCAACCCATGAACCTAAATCTTCAGGAGACATCTTTGATATAATAATGAAGCTCACTTAGAATATCAGTGTTTAAAAGCAATTCAGTGCTGCTTGTAAGCACAGGAGAAGGAAAGTTACTCTTGCATTTCTCACATACGTTAATGACCTTTGGCTTCTTGCCTGACACTGAGGCAAGCTAGGGTTTCTCACAGACTCAAAAATGAGTGTGTCGAAAAATGTTCCGAAAAATTCGTCGTTGGGGAGCGCCAGTCAGGTGAGGCAAACAGAATGGAATGCGGCGTAGCGTGGTAAGAATAACCCCTTATCATAAATCGCTCAGTGAAATTGGGGTTTTCTTCTCCAAGTATAGTAGTGTTTTATTTTGTTTTGTCTTTCTATGAGGGTTTGTGTCACTATGATTCCTTCTTCGCTGTTTATTTTGATTTGCTTAGCCTAAAGGATTATAATTTGTGTTTATAAAATAAATTGAATTGTATACAAAGAAAATGGGATTCCATTGTAAATACGAACTAAGACATGATTTATCATACTTCAGTTTATCTAAGCCTCCTCAGTAAGGCTTTACAGTATTTTCTCTTTTCTCAAATAAAGGAAACATTCTCTGTTTCGCTAGACAAAATTTCGTTTGAAGTATTGGTATTAAAAAGCCAAATTCTTTCTAACAACCTTTGAAAGACAATAACATTAAGGGTTGTCTTCTAAACCACAAAACCTCCACTCAATTATGAAACAAAAAAACAAGCACAACAAAGGAACACAAGTTAAAAATTAAACAAAAATAAAAAATCATAAAAACAAGTGACACACAAACAAACACCAACCGGAAACAAGACAAGTGAAAATCCATAGTTCCCAGAGTCATTCTCAGTCGAGGAGGGGTTGGGTGGAATTTCCGTCATACGCTTTTATCCAACACAATTATTTTCAAGGAAATTCTGTGAATCATAAACAAAAACATACTTTTAGCTCCCTCTGCTCTCCTTCCGCGGTTCTCAAGACCGAGACATAAATTCGCAATACCCATTAATCATCATTTACTGTGATCAAGGGATGGAGGAAAACCCTTGGTTTTCATCTTACACACCACACACACACACACATATATATATATACATATACAGTTACGCAAATGAATTTAATAAATTATTTTCCGGACTATGTTGTATTACAGACATGAATTTTGTCGCATAAGCCAGGACATTTTTATATTCACAAATATTAATCGTCAAAATTTCGTTGAAAATCCAATTCACTGTACCTTGGGAACAACTTAAGCCCAAGGGGAATTATAAGCGGCAAATGCTTCGTCACAAATGGGATTCGAACTACCACCTACCTGATTGGGAAACACTACAAGTACAGCGACTATGATCAATGAAGACTATGGTCAAAGTCGCTGGTCTTTCGCTGTTTCTGAACCAGGCGGCAGTTCGAATCCTACTGGTGACAAATGCACCTTTCATAAATAATTTCCCTTATTTCCCTTGGGTGTAAGATATTCCCAAGATATAGTGAATTGGTTATTGAAAAAATCGTGTCTTAATATTTATGGACACATATACTGTATAAATGTATACGAAAGAAAGGGAAGAAGAAGTATGGCAACGTATCCAAATAATACATACAACAGGATATCAATAAATATACTTCATTTTAAGTATGAACGGATGCCCGTGTTTGTGAATTACATACGGATCATTTAAAGTGATCGACAACACTATTACAATATTATTATTATTATTATTATTATTATTATTATTATTATTATTATTATTATTATTATTATTATTATTATTATTATTTGCTCAGTAATTCACCAACATCTGGATAGGTTTCACATGAGTGCGAGGATAATAATAATAATAATAATAATAATAATAATAATAATAATAATAATAATAATAATAATAATAATAATAATAATAATAATAATAATAATGAGTGTACACAAAAACGACATGCATGCATATACAGAATATAAAATACCGACAGGTTTCAATCAAAAACCTAAACAATTTTACGTTAATTTTATAGGGCAGTCAGCATTACAAATGCTCTCAACAACTTGCCAGAAATGCTTATCTACACAGTTCATTAACAATTTCCCTGTTCAGTGATATCAACATAACAGAACTTGCGTCATTATTTCCTACTATTACCTCCTGGATACGGTTACCTGTAAGATCCGGAATTCGGAAATGCCTAGAGATGTTCTATCGTGCTTATACACCCCCGCGTGGAATATGTTGTTTTCCATTCTAATGAATAATTCCTAACTACTTCAAAACCATTTTCCTCAAGATCTAAGAAATTGATGGTGTGGAAAATTCCTGTCAAGAAAACAACGAAGTGTTTACGTTTAAATTTCTATAAATATATTATTCAAACGTCATGCGAGCATATATATATATATATATATATATATATATATATCTTATATAGTATATAATATATATATATGCATGTATACACATACTAGTGTATATGGAAGGAAGCGGGGTGTGTATTTGTGTATTTCAATTAGCAATGCGAGTATTAAAACAAACGAGCCGTCTTAATGACGAAGTAGGAAGCTGTGTTGACTTTAGTAGGGGGGGGGGGGGGGGGAGGGAACAGTAAAGGAAAGACGGGACATGTTAAGGGTAGAGGTGGTTCCTTCCCATCCCCTGGCAGCATATATGTGAATGAATAATTTGGAGGTAGTAATGCCTCAACCCTGACCTCCAGCGAATTAACATTTCGCCAAGGTTTCTCTCTCTCTCTCTCTCTCTCTCTCTCTCTCTCTCTCTCTCTCTCTGATCGCTGGTATTCTCTGTAAATATCACTAGTCCGAGACTCCTCCTCTCATCCTCGTAATTTCGGCGTTCGTACTTTTCTGCAACTTCTTCTCGAAGAGATTAAAGCCTTCATCATAATTCCTAACCAAAACAACTCTTCCTTCATGGGAACGCAATGCCGCGTATCTTCTGCCTTGAAGAAGAAGAAGAAGAAGCAAAAGAAGGACAAGAAAAACAGTCGCTTTACCCAAACAAACAAAGCGAAGCTTTCCCTAAACGTTTTCGCTGACGTCATCGAAGGTCAGTGACGTCACACCCTCGCTCCGACACCCGGCACACATAATCTCAAAGCAGCGAGTACTTGGCGCACTCAGACTTCAACGAGAGTTCAGCGAGAGTGCAAGACAGGTCCTAGACGTCTGCCAGACATTCACCCACTCTCCTGCCTCCTCTTCCTCGCTTGTACCGAAGCAAGCTTTGTCCTGGAAACTTAAAATTATTCCGCACGTCCGTCAGTCTTCACTTCAAACTCCGTACTTCTACAGGATGCTTGTCTCTGTCATCACAGTCGTGGCCGCTCTCGCGGTACAGGTAAGTTCATTTCGTGAATTTCTCTACAAAATATATATATGTAAAATCTGACAATATCGATAAACCACAAAATCAAAAACTTAAGAAATCGACACAGAAAATCTACAAAAGGGTCATCCCTGAAAAATCGAAAAAAAACAATTTTAAAACCGACAAAACACACAACACTGGCAAAGAAAAAAACGCCCAGGTGATAAAGATCGGCAAAACACTTCACTGGAAGCAATCGATCAATGAACACCCAAGTAAAGACACAAAAACTATTTTGAAAAAGCTTCGCGACTCAAAGCTGGAAAAGAAAAAGCAAAACAGAAAAATTGGAAATCACAACACTTTTAAAAATCAGTAAGAAAATACAATACTCAGGGAATAACAAAGACACGACAGTGAAGTTCTACAATGCACAGCATATTTAGTACTCTTGCAAATCAGTGCTGTCGGAGGTTGATTCTCCGTCATCAACATTTGTTATTTCTTCTTCTTCAGAGACTCAACAGTTCCCAAAGTCAGCTGCGGGTTAGTGAGATACAGAATCCCGATAAAACATCATTGAAACTTGTCCGTCCAGTGTTTGGATGAAAGAGATGATCCAACGTGTTTTTTTACTAGTTTTTTCGCTTCGCTGATTTGGGAAAAACGAGATGTCACAAACTTTAACTGAATATAAAAATAATTTAAAAACTATTTTGCTTTCTTTTTTAATTTCTTTTTCTTCTGAGCAACAGTAAATAATAAATTTCGAATCAGCCTAGTATTCAGCAGTAAGATAGAGAAATGTTTATGTCTGGGCACACAAATATACTATCACGCGGGCATCTACCCTTTTTTAGTGGGTAATAAAATAAAAAAAGACAAAAATAAAAATGTACATCATTATAAAAACTTTCAGGCAAGACAGTGAACACTTCCATTATATCTTTACTACCAATTCATTTAAATAAAAGCTTCCCTCACTATACTCTGTTTTTTTTTTCCATCTGTCCACCTCCTATGGTGTTTGCGTATGGTAACACTGCGTCCCGGGATTTAGATAGTTACGCTATGTGTAAGTTTGAGGTAAATAATGGGATATCTGGGTGTACATTTGCAACTGAAAAGTGTTTTAATAATTTACTGTATGCTAATTACACCGTTAATATTCGAAATAGAATATTATTATAATTGTTGAATGTAAGCTGAATGTAACTATCTAAAGCCCGGGACGCAGTTTTACCATACGCAAACACCACAGGAGGGTGGACAGATGGAAAAAACCGAGTATAGTTATGCTAGTGTACTTCCTTTTACTTTGGATTTCTTTCAAATAATAATAATAATAATAATAATAATAATAATAATAATAATAATAATAATAATAATAAATAATAATAATAATATATATTATTATTATTATTATTATTATTTTTTATTTTTTTTTTTTATTTTTTTTTTTTTTTTTTGCTCTATCACAGTCCTCCAATTCGACTGGTGGTATATAGTGTGGGTTTCCGGGTTGCATCCTGCCTCCTTAGGAGTCCATCACTCTTCTTACTATGTGTGCCGTTTCTAGGATCACACTCTTCTGCATGAGTCCTGGAGCTACTTCAGCCTCTGTTTTTCTAGATTCCTTTTCAGGATCTTGGGATCGTGCCTAGTGCTCCTATGATTATGGGTACGATTTCCACTGGCATATCCCATATCCTTCTTATTTCTATTTTCAGATCTTGATACTTATCCAATTTTTCCCTCTCTTTCTCTTCACTCTGGTGTCCCATGGTATTGCGACATCAATGAGTGATACTTTCTTCTGACCTTGTCAATCAAACGTCACGTCTGGTCTGTTTGCACGTATCACCCTATCCGTTCTGATACCATAGTCCCCAGAGGATCTTTGCGTGATCGTTTTCTATCACTCCTTCAGGTTGGTGCTCGTACCACTTATTACTGCAAGGTAGCTGATGTTTCTTGCACAGGCTCCAGTGGAGGGCTTTTGCTACTGAATCATGCCTCTTTTTGTACTGGTTCTGTGCAAGTGCCGGGCATTCACTTGCTATGTGGTTTATGGTTTCACTTTTCGTATTGCACTTCCTACATATGGAGAGATGTTATTTCCGTCTATCGTACTTTGAACATATCTGTTCTTAGGGCCTGATCTTTGTGCCGCTTGGTTATCATTCCTTCAGTTTCCTTCTTTAGCTCTCCCCTCTGTAGCCATTGCCAACTGTCATCGCTGGGCTAGTTCTTTAGTCTGTCTCATGTATTGTCCGTGCATTGGTTTGTTGTGCCAGTCCTCTGTTCTTTCTGTCTTTCTCCTGTCTCTGTATATTTCTGGTCTTCGTCTGCTTTTATTAGTCCTTCTTCCCATGCACTCTTTAGCCACTCGTCTTCACTGGTTTTCAGATATTGCCCCAGTGCTCTGTTTTCGATGTTGACGCAGTCCTCTATACTTAGTAGTCCTTCTCCCTCCTTCCTTTCGTGTTATGTATAGTCTGTCCGTATTTGCTCTTGGGTGTAGTGCTTTGTGTATTGTCATATGTTTCCTGGTTTTCTGATCTATGCTGCGGAGTTCTGCCTTCGTCCATTCCACTATTCCTGCGCTGTATCTGATTACTGGCACTGCCCATGTGTTTATGGCTTTTATCATATTTCCGGCGTTGAGTTTTGACTTGAGTATCGCCTTGAGTCTCTGCATATATTCTTTCCTGATCGTGTCCTTCATCTCTTGGTGTTTTATATCTCCTCCTTCCATTATTCCCAGGTATTTGTATCCTGTCTCATCTATGTGTTTGATGTTGCTCCCATCTGGTAGCTTTATCCCTTCAGTTCTCGTTACTTTGCCTTTTTGTATGTTGACTAAGGCGCATTTTTCTATTCCAAACTCCATCCTGATGTCCCCAGATACAATCCTTACAGTCTGGATTAGGGTATCTATTTCCTTGATGCTCTTACCATTATTATTATTATTATTATTATTATTATTATTATTATTATTATTATTATGATGATGATGCTGTGAAAAACAGCTTCAAATACAAGAAGACACCGAAACATCATTAAGTATTTGGATTAAGCGCATTTTAATTCAACCTGATTCTTCTCTCCAAGCCAATTCAGAACTCTCATCGTACGCCATCTTAAAGAGATAGAGAAAAAACCCTCTTTCTCTCTCATTCTTCGCCAAATAAAAGAATTTTTCTTTTAACAAGGTGACTTAGCATAAACTCGATAATAGTGGTAATATTTCATGAGAGGTGTGTACTATCTCGGTTAATAATGCCACTGATTTACTCAAGGAAATATATTGTTATCGCCTCATCTTTTATATATATATATATATATATATATACTTGCGCGCGCAGACATACATTATCGACACACACATATACATGGGTGTGTATATATATATATTATATAGTATATATATATATATATATATATATATATATATATATATATATGTGTGTGTGTGTGTATTTTTTTTCGGAAAAATGTGCCTATCGCGCCTCGATCTCGTGGCGCTTTATTGCAAAATAATGAATCTACCCAGAGCGTGGACGCACACGTATATATAAAAATAGACATAAATATCTATATGTACGTGTGTGTATGTCCATGTATGTGTGTCCACTCTCTGGGTAAATTCATTATTCAGCAACAAAGCGCCCCCGAGACAGATCGATCCGTGACAGCCACAATTTTCGGAAAAATCCACGGACATCTTATGACGTAAGCAGTGGATATATGATTGTGGTGGGTCATATCCGCAAGGGAGGAGGAGGGCACGGGCTAGCAACCTCATCCTAAAATCAGTTCATCATCATTTGACCTACGAGTATAACCCTTAAGAGCTAATTCTAACGTGCGACTGATAAAACGAAGAGACTCTTTATATACCTGACTTGTTTCCTCATTCACTCATTTATTTGCAAGCTCAAGTGGTGTCACCACGTCCAACGTCTGAGACAAACTGAATGCTGGAAAGTATTGGAAAGTATTCTCTTGGAAAATCCCTTCACATTTGTGAACAAGCAAAAACATCCTGGATCCGGAAAGCATTCCTTTCTCCCGCCAGTATCTTTTAGAAAGGAAGACAAACAAAACCATCGAAAACAGACATGGGTGAAATATATATCTTCCGAAAACCTGGTATAATCTGTTTGCTGCTATTAACGAAAACGAGCTTTCGATATTCTCAGTTTTGTGAATAATTTGACGTAGAAATGAATGTGAAAACGATAAACTAACACGAGTACATGTTTTGATTCATTTAACAAATACCCAAAAGAGAAGGAACAATATGTAAATAAAAGAACTACTGGTCCAATAATCGTTTATCAAAACAAATTCATAACTCGAGATTAAGTCATAATCTATGTTCAACTTCAACGAGAATATATATATATTTTTTCTTTTTTAAGATTTTAATCAGATTTTCGATCAAACTTTTCAAAAAACCTGAGTTAAACCTGAACATGAAACAGGAGCATTTTGCAATACTGCAATAACCACGTTTTCAGGCCAGGTGAAAGTTCAAACTTGGATTGTATTTAAACCACAAAGTGATATATCATCTGAAAGACCTTCTCAATTACCTTAGCATTTTTCTTAATTCTTCATGATTTCTTTTACGTACTTCGTAACTTTTGGCAATCTCTCTCTCTCTCTCTCTCTCTCTCTCTCTCTCTCTCTCTCTCTCTCTCTCTCTCTCTCAGCCGAACTCTATATTGACCCTTTCGTTATCTCGACGAATATATGTATTATTTGGCTGAATAAAAAATTCAAGTTATTTTCTAACATTAAAAAGATTATTACCCTCATCCATCGGTACTTCGCACATTTACCATACTTTCAACCATTACTTCGAGGAAAAAAACTTAAATGTCGAAGGATACGACGAAATTTACGAACAAATCATAATAAATCGTAATGCACCTTTCTCGAAAGGTCCTTCAAGAGCTGAGGGAGGATCCTTCAAGTTTAAACCTAAAACTCCGCATGGTTTGCATTCAAAACGATTGTTACGAGCTTAGTTAATTAACTAGTGAATAATACATAATACTTAGCCAAGATGAACAGTACAAATCTCTCACCTTAGAAAACCAAATGACTAAAATAATACAGATCTTGAATCGAGCAAACAAACACACAACACAACAAAAATTCTGAGAGCAAACACTTTAAACGCACCGCAAATATATCCACAGAGAAAATAATCAATGATGATTTACGTATCTTTATTAAATCTTCAGAATCATCCATTGATTTATCTTCATATCTTGAAATCCAGTTAATAGAACACAGTAAATTTGCTTTATTTAAAACCAGTGATTAAAAAAAAAACCACTAAAATGGAAAACATTCTAATTTTTCCATTTATTACTTTCACACTACAAATGTCACTATAATTTTTCTTGAGTTACTTCGTATAAATATTTTCATCTGGCGAAAAATTATCATAGCCATTATTTTCCGGATTACGAACAATAAAACAAATCCACAGTTATGTAAACATGCATATATTTGAATTTAAAAACAGCAAGGATAGCTTTCGGGAATCTGTTCGGTTCCCCTTATCAGATTCCCGAAAGCTATCCTTGCTGTTTTTAAATTTAAATATATGTACAACTACATAACTGTGGATTTGTTTCTCCATTTAAAGACTCGTGCTACTATGAAGGTTTTTTTAATGAAATATTATTATCAACATTTCCGTTAACATCATTGTCAATATAAAACGCTTAAGTATAATTAACGGCATCTATTTGTTTCTGAAGAAGGATACCTGATAAAGTAAAAGGGCCAATGTAGTCAGATTTCATCGATGACCATTAATCTAGTTCTCTACGTCTGGAAGCGCGCTGATGAGGACTGAATGGTTGGTGGATATTGGCGGGATATTCCCTATCACTCATATATATATATATATATATATATATATATATATATATATATATATATATATATATATATATACATACGCACATAAATACACAAGCATACGCAATATATATATATTATATATATATATATATATATATATATATATATATATATATATTTGTGTGTGTGTGTGCGTGTCAATGACAAAAATTGATGCCGACGATTACAAAATCACTATCATTCAAACCATGTCCACACTCATTTGCAAAAAGCCGACAAAGCTTTTAACTTACCAGACAGGCTTCCAAAGCGAGGGTTGGCCAAGCTTAAAAAAAGAAGAGGAAAAGTCGGGCATGACAATAATAATTAATATTACCTCTCCGTTGGCAACGCTTGCTTCATAAAAACGTTTACTCCGCTAGAAACACTCAATGTTGGTTAAAAATGTTCTCCGCCTGGAAAGCTTCTCCTTGGACAAAATACTGATACTCTCTTCACCAGAAACATTCTTCCATTAGGAAAGTTTGACGAAAAACTTTTCAGTTACCATCGGAATCAACAGTTCCCACAGATATGAAACGATGCTATTGTAAACATATAGACGACATTCAAGTGGGAACTATTTGAACACATAAAACAGCTTTGAAACCAATAAAGATTTATTTCGCTGTCATCCATCAATACAGGTGTGTGGTGTCTTGTCAACAGAAAGTCGGACAAAAGCGCAGATCCGGTGAATTTATATCCTCCGCCTTATATTACATATTACTATACTCTGTTTTTTTTCCATCTGTCCATCCGCCTGTGGTGTTTTCGCATGGTAACACTGCGTTACGGGCTTTCAATAGTTACGTTATGTGTAAGTTTTAGGTAAATAAAAGCATATCTGGGTGTACATTTGCAACTGAAAAGTGTTTTAATAATTTACTGTATGCGAATTACACCGTTAATATTCGAAATAGAAAATTATTTAAAGCCCAGGACGCAGTGTTACCACGCGCAAACACCACATGAGGATGGACAGATGGAAAAAAGCAGAGTATAGTATGACTTTGATATAACTGCAGTCCAAAATGATTTTCCTCTGACTTTCATTGTTCAAGAAGATAATGACCGCCGCTTTCTCTAACGTCTGTTTATCAGACATTCAAAAACCACAACTATTTACACATCGCGGAGCCTTGTCATCTACACATCCTACGGCAATAACAACAACATTCATGATTCACAGCGTAATGATGATATCCCAAGGCCTTTGAAGATCGCGATGATTTCTATAACAAACATGACATTACCCAAATCGCAATAATAGACGCGAGATTATTATAATGGCGTGACATATCTCACGCTCTGTGGAAAATTGTAATCCCATTGGTCGATACACCGCCGTGGTCATTGAAGTTGCCGAAACGGTAATTAAGTGGGAATAATTTCATATATTTATACGTTAATTACAGCCAGGTCATTAGACTTGATATTTATAACACTTGCGGGTCTCGATTTTAACATCTGGGTGGTTTTCTTACGTTGGCTGTCAAGAAGAAACAAGAGCGTCTTCAGCAGTTCTGAAGGGCACGAAAATTATTATTATTGTCATTATTATTATTATTATCATAAAAAATCAAGAATAAGATCACGAGCATTAAAACGAATATGAAATCCTCAATAGCTGTTTTTGTCCAGATATGGTGAAGTCCAGACGGAGATTAATATATCTGGATATACGGATTAACGAAGATTATATATCTTCACTATTGCTATTAACAACATAAATACAACTGAAATATTTATTAGAGCTCATCAACAGCTCATTTATCAAATATGTTTTTATGTAATAACATAAAGAGGCATCACACAAATACATTGTGATGAAGAGGGGGAGGAGGGCAGGGGAAGAGGAAAAGGGAGAAAAAGGGAAGGAAAAACCTTCGAAAGAATACGAAGAGAAAAAGGAGAAAGAGAGAATACTGTGAGAAGGAAGGAAGAAAGGAAGGAAAGAAGGAAGGTCTAAATGAATCTAATTAATAAAATCTTTCTCAGAAGAGGAAGAAGGGAAAGGGCAGTAATAACAGACGAAGAAGAACGGGGAGATGAATACGTGAAAGAAGAAAAAAGCGGAGGGAATAAAAAGAATAAGGAGAGGAAAGGAGTGGCAGAAGAAGAGCAAGAGGAGAGGGAAAGTGTGCAGATCACATAGCGGTGTGTGTGAGTCTATCCAGTGTGACCTTGGCCGATGCGCTTAGTTCGATGTCTCGGTGAAGAAACGTCTGCTGAATGAGAACTCGAGTTGAATCAGTGGAGAGAAGAAAAAAAATAGCTTCGCAATGTGCTTGGGTTAGCATCATTTGAATTCATGATGACGAGTAATCTGAATCATCGACCTGCTTCGGAGAGAGAGAGAGAGAGAGAGAGAGAGAGAGAGAGAGAGAGAGAGAGAGAGAGACTTCACTTCTGTGTAGTGTACATGAGTCTAAATCTAAAACTAATAGTATGCTTGGAGAGAGAGAGAGAGAGAGAGAGAGAGAGAGAGAGAGAGAGAGAGAGAGAGACGATAAGACTTCACTTCACTGCACTGTACATGAGTCTAAGTTTACAACAAACAGTATACTTGGAGAGAGAGAGAGAGAGAGAGAGAGAGAGAGAGAGAGAGAGAGAGAGAGAGAGAGAGAGAGTCTAAATGATGACGGATTCAGTTTTGTGTTTTTGAAAGCGTTTAGAATTAAAGCTAATAGTATGCTGAGAGAGAGAGAGAGAGAGAGAGAGAGAGAGAGAGAGAGAGAGAGAGAGAGAGAGAGAGAGAGAAACCTCCACACGACCTTGGCCTTGGAAGGTTCATTTGGAGCCTTCCAATTTCTCCTTAACTAATTTCTGGACGAATTCTCCATTCTGGTTAACTTTCACTTTTTAATTCCTCCCGTCATTACACCCTTACTGATCTTCATCGCTCGTCCTAAAATGATTAACGGGCCTCTTTGTGACCCCACAATACTATGTTAGGATTTCTGGTGTTTGCGGCAGGGAAGACGAATGGAAATTATGCTAAAATTTATAGGTAATCCAAAATCTTTAAAGTCCCTTCATGGTCACGATCAAAACTATCTATTTTGTGGTAACTGGTGAGATTATGAATGATTGATTGATTGATTATGAAATGTATAGGTCTTGACGACCAAGCGCTAGAACCCATCAGGAATTATTCAGCGCCGTAATGAAGATTAAATATATAAATTAAAATGATTGATATTGAATAAGTGAATGATAACATGAGAGAGAGAGGAGAGAGAGAGAGAGAGAGAGAGAGAGAGAGAGAGAGAGAGAATGAATGAAAGTTTCATCGTCAGGCCGATGTTTGATCTGACAAAAAAAGAAAAAAAAACTGGATTCTAGCTTCAAGGTTGGCGAGATTTGACGATCCCGTTTCTAGGCTTACATATTCGCAGACTTGATTTAGACCTGATCAAACCGTGTCTTTGATTGAGCGATTGCCCTCCATTCTTGAACAAGGATTTCTCTAATTATTTTCTAAAGTTAACGATCGATAATCTCGTTCGGGCAGTATTCCTTAACAACAGCCCATAAATTTTGCCGCCTCACTGTTTCCTTGAGGTGCGATTTCCTTTTACTTTTTTCTGTTCTCTCTGACTCTCTTTCTCTCTCGACACGCTAACAGCTAATGCTAATAGCTCGTAATTATAATGCTGTCTTGAACATCCATCGTCGCAATCGGAAGTCCAATGAGGAACCAGTGACGACCTTCATGGAAGTGACTAAGGATGTTGTTACAAGCCTCCTGTTTAATTCCTGGTTTCTTATGATCACGCTCACTTTTTGTGTCAGCCTTCCTTAGAAATTACCTGCCGAATGATCCATGTGGAAAAATTTGTTATCATAGTAGCACGTCATCTTAGTCATATATATATATATATATATGTAGGATATATAGGCTACAAATGTAAAACACGCATGACTCGAGGATTTTGTTTCTTTGCGCAATGCATCTGCCACTGGTTCAAACCAGCCAGCCGAGGTCAATATTACAATTCTTGCCCAGCGTCCTCCCAAGAACTAGAGCTCTCTGCTCTCGAACACCTTATTCGAACTATTAATAACCCCTCAGTACAACCCAGAATAGAGAGAGAGAAAAAGAGGCGGGCTGTACGTGTCTGAAACTGGCCAGGAGGCGGATGGAAGTTAATAGAAAATAGATGGAAGTAGCCAGCCAGCAGTGGGTAGCCTTGACCGCTAGCAGCAGCATGTACTTCCTCACCAATGTCTCGTCGCCTTTCACCAATCAGAGGCAATTACCCGAACACCGCACGAACACACTGGCCTGTCGAGCCTTCAGGCACTGGAGAGATTTGGCGGGAAATCACTGCGAAGAGTCGTGCAGCTACGCTGTACCGCCAGATAAAAATTGCCGTTTGATGCCTTGGTAGGTACATGATATTATCTCGTGGCTGTTGCCTCTGCTATCACTGAAGTACTTGAACTTATGAACTACAGAAACAGAGCATGTACTCAAACATTTTGCAGTGTTCCAGTCTTCGTGGACACCGGGGTACCCAATGACATTTGGTCTCATTGTCCAGCCCTACGCCAGAACGGCTGATTGCAGTAATATGATGACAAAAAGGCCCCCTCAATCATCCAACATTAGGGCCGACCTTGACGAGATATCACAAGTACTGTAACTTGATCGCTAATATGCGATTCCAACAATAATCAACTCAAAAATTATATCATTAAAACAGTATGTACGCTGACATGGGTAAGGTTGTGGTGTTCTAGACATGTTGAAGAAGCTGGAGGAAAAGAATGGCAGACGACAAGAATGATACTAACATTAAAACGGATGAAATAGCGATACAGTAAAAAAAAAAAAAAAAAAAAAAAAAAATTACGGTACGCGAATATATAGTTTATGAGATCTGTGAGTTGCATTACCCATACAAGAATGAATGAACCGATATTTGAGTTCAATGCACTTTTTACGCGTATTTCGCGTGTTTCGAAACATAAAATTCTGAGGAGGTAACTAATTTCTTGAAGAGCGTCGAACCACATGCAATTTCACCAGTAAGAAAATCAGTAAGACTAATCATGGAGTAAAATTTATGGTGGCCCTCATTTCCTCAGCGACGCCTCAAGCGCCAGAGATATAGCACCGATACATCTTGACCAGTTCATGAAGCAAGGCGAAGATATCAAGATACCGACCGCAAAATGGATTAAGGCTGCAAATTGACATTCTGCTTCCACCAATTAATGTTTCTGGAAATTCCGAGTACGCATTTGGAATGCCTATCTGACTTACGCCTTCAGTTGCTATTTTCTTAAAATCATTCTCTGCTGACTTTTTATGAGACGTCAATCTAATAGTCTGCATGTAAGAAGAGCGGGGCGGGGGAAGGGAAAGGATATTTAACAACACTTCATTTCTATTAGGTCTTTGCCATGAAACAAAGAGGAACTAATATATATATATATATATATATATATATATATATATATATATATATATATATATATATATATATATATATATATTAATAAGTCATATCACATTTCCGTGATTCATATACATATATCGAGCTACAATGTCCTTTAATATCTAATTCTCATATATGCTTAACCCAAGGGGAATTTTTTCTCGATAATAGACTTGCCTGGACCTGGGCGCGAACCCAAGGAGCCTTTCAAATCCAGGAACGTCAGTGTAACTTTTACCTACTACACCACCAGGTAAAAGCTTCACTGACGTTCCTGGATTTGAAAGGCTCCATGGGTTCGCGCCCAGGTCCAGGCAAGTCTATTATCGAGAAAAAATTCCCCTTCGGTTAAGCATATGTGAAAATATATTAATTCCGAGGTAGAGCGAATTAGATATTAAAGGACATTGTAGCTCGATATATATATATATATATATAATAAATATACATTTATACTACATATACGTATATAGTACATACATTACTTTCGTGAAAGGATTAGTCGACGTTTAGGACTAAGTTCCACTAACGTTCTGAATGAAATTTTCACTAAAGATAGTAGCTAAACCTGGATCCCAAACGATGAACTCACAGTGTATTAGCACTTGAGCATATTTCCCGTGGGCATGCGTGTCTTACTTCTCCCCCCTATTCCTCTTCTATGCTTTGTCTCTCACAAAGCTCCCTCTGTTATCACTGCCTCTTTTCCAGGGCGAGAGTTGGATTATGGCATCAGGCTGCCCGTCCTATCGTCCCTTTATTATGCAAACTCGTCCATCAAAAAGAATAAGATTTCAATCAAAACAACATTTCATATTCGACATAAGGAAAGAGACCTTTCAGCGTCCATGTGATCTTCCTTGAACAAAAACGTTTGCACATGCAAAGTTTATTCGGGGTGAGAGAGAGAAAGAGAGAGAGAGATACTATAAACAAGCGTCAAGCGAAATACCAATAAAAACTCAAAAATTATAAAGATTTTCTTATCTCGCGAATAAACTAGCCCCGACCGACGAGTTGCAAAATGACCAGACGATCCACGACCCATAATATATATATAAAAACTCGACGAAACTAGTTTCGTCTAAAGGAAACGTGACTAAGAGAAAAAACGATTGATAACGAGAAAACCTTTCGATTCAAGGCTTGCCTTCAGGCGATAGGTGAAACTATATTCGCCTTTTTTTGCAAATTTTTTTTAAGGCCTTTTAACTTACCCAGACTCTAATTCTACATGCACGAGAAACACTTTCACTTGTCTTAAACACATACGCATGTCTGCATACCTCACAAGGAGTGCAGGTGCAAGAATTTAAGAATAAATAAATAAATTCAGGGTGGAGATAATAACACAATTCATAAACACTAAACGGAGAGGTGAAGGACTTGCATACGAGTAATCTACACACGCGCGCGCACAAACACACACACACACAGAAGGGTAGGAAGGAGCTTCTCCTCTCTGTTAATCCACAAGACTGAGGATGATGTCTAAGGGTTAACTCAGCTAAGGCACAAGTCCTATATCAAAAGTCACCAAAACTAAAAAAGGACATGAGTCATTCAGTGCTGTCCAACCTTTAAGAGACTCGTAACTCTTATCCTTTGGAAGGCAAGTCCCATACTATTTATCCACCTTTCTTATTTACTCAGTTTGACTTATCTCTGATTAACAACTTCTTACGTTGTTTCTTTTATTCACTTCTATTCCTCTTAGAAACACGACGACTGCGAGGACAACCAATAGAAACATTCAAAATATTGAAAGGCATAACAAAAGTAGACAGTAACCTATTTACGTTAAACGAAAACCAGACTAGAAATAATGGATGGAAACTAGAACTGAAGAGATACAACACATCCCATTGCGGGAACTTCTTTACATACAAGATATGACACATGGAATAAACTGCCACTATAAGTTGTAAACAACAAGAGTGCAGAAGAGTTTAAAAGAAAGCTAGACAAAATCATTAGGACACTGTGAATGCACAGTAAAACCTGCTCGAAGAGATAAGTGAGCACACGATGTCTCCCCGGATGGCCTAACAAGTCTGTGAAACATCCTAATCCTTGTAACTCCTTTGTTTTTCTGTTTATCAAATAGACAGTCTTCTCTGTGGGGACACACACTGTGTAAGATGATGACATTTCTGCTTGTTGATGAGACTGAAGGATCTTTTATGAATCATCATCATCATGTTCATCATTACCCATCGTCATTATCCTTTCATCATTATACATCTCATCTGATTTTGCCTTCTCCTTTATACCCCTTTTCTGATATCATACCACGTACTTTTCTGTTGCCTTTCGTAAACTGCCTGCCAGTGGTCATATATATATATATATATATATATATATATATATATATATATATATATATATATATATATATAATATATATATATATATATATATATATATATATATATATATATATATATATATATATATATATATATATATGTGTGTGTGTGTGTGTGTGTGTGTGTGTGTGACAATACGATGATGGAAGAAGTTTTCAAAATGATTTTAGCGTGCGTCAGTTACTTAGCGAGTAGTACTCTAACAAAACCTAACCTTGAATTTCCCCACCTCTGTTTCAGGCCAACGCTCATATGTCCCTGGAGGAGCCCCCCGCGAGAAACGTCATGTGGCGAATGGGTTTCAATCAATTGCCTGCGCACAGAGACGACGATTACCTGATCTGTAACGAGAGTGGGGGTAAGAAGTGCCCACCTTGCGGAGATTCGGCCGACAGCCCTCCTCCTTACCCCCACCAGGCTGGTGGCATCTGGGCCACGGGCATCATTACCAGGACCTACACCATTGGACAGGTAAGGCCAATGTTTGCATTTCTTTCATAAGGATAAAAATGACGTACTAGCAATCGCCAGTCAAGGACCAAGTACCAAGTAATCCAGCAAGGATAAATAAATTCTCTCAGAATGAATAAATGTACAACGAGTACTACGTCCAAGGAGTACGGGTGTAGATTCGGAGATTTGATCACAGAGAAACTAATATACGTTTAAAGAGAAAATAATGTGTTCAAGCATAAATAACGTACACTTATTTACAGAATAAAATCAATAAATAACGTAAATAACCTGAGATAACCATCTTATATTTACACAAACCATTACTTATCAATGAACGATTAAACAACGGGTAATAGATAAAGAAACCAATTGAAGCAATTGTCTATTAATAGAAAAAAACTAACCTCCCAATGCACCTCAGACAAATCAAAATTCCATTTGTATTCACCAAGTGGTTCTTGAACAGACGGCCCTAGCTGGTCGAGGTCAAAGAGAAATTTCTCTTAGTCTGCGTCGTGTGCCTCTGTGTATGTGTGTGTGTTTGTTTGTGTGTTTTCCCCTTAGATGTCGAAAGCAAGCAACCCAGCGACAATGCCGTACACGACATGCATGACTAATGAGTCCGTCTCTGTTCCCTCCCCAGACGGTGGAAGTCCATGTCAACGTGACCAGGAGCCACGGAGGGCACCTCGAATTCAAGCTGTGCCCCAACGATGACACGAGCGTGCCCGTCGACCAGAGATGCCTCGATCAGTGAGTTCTCTCCGCCTTTCTCCCATTCATTTCTGGTTGTCAGTCATTCTCTTCTCGACTGTCACTACTGCCACTCATTTTTCTTTTATTACCGTGATGAATCATTCTTATTTTCCATTCATTCTTGTTTTCATTCCCTGTCACTATTTTTTTCTCTAGTACATCCTCTTTTGTCCGCTGTTGTTTCCAATCATTTATTGTTACTCGTTCGTATTTTTCATACACCTTCAATAACTTGCCGTTAGATACTGATAAGACTTAATTTATTCACAGTAACTTATTATTACTTCAGAATTAGTCATCTTTATTTCTATCTTGTCATACTGTTATAAATTTTCATTCGCCAACTTTTCTAGTTTTTCAACCACTCCAATACACAGCTGTAGATGCTTATTCTTTCATTTTCAATGAAAAGTTTTCTTCTTTTTCAATTATTCTCATTAGTTAGTAAGAAATTTTATATACATGTATCTATAAATACATAGTACATTTACATATACATACACACATATTTACAATAATAATATATATATATAAATAATATACATATAGTATATCTATTCATATATAATAAATATAGAGATATATAATAAAATATATACATAAAATATTTATTTATATATATAAATAAAATAGATCGATATATATGATATATATATATATACAATATATTTATATATACATATACATATTATATACATAAAATAAAAAATATAAAATCCTTTATATAAATATACATACACACATATATATATATATATATATATATATATATATATATATATAATATATATATATATATATATATATATATGAACACTGTGCGTATGTGCTCTCTCTCTCTCTCTCACTGGGTCACTCTCTCACTCAGTAGTGAACAACATAAACAGAGCCATATTGTAACATTACTTTCATCTGTCCTCATTTTTATTCAGCAATGTAATTCTCTCTCTCTCTCTCTCTCTCTCTACGAATTCCTTTCACCATGACTCTTAACTTCGGCCTCTTTCTATTATGAATAAACTCTTATTTTCGCGTTTCACCCACCCTTGCTTTTACGCAAATTCACGGCGCGGCAAATTTAATCTTACGCAAATGAATTATTACGGCAGCGTTTATTGACAGCAAAGCTCAAACACACAACACACTACAATTTTTCTCTAAACTTGTACCCGCCATTTTTGCACAGACTTTATTTTTTTCATTCATCCAATCATTTATGGTTATCGTTTCTCAAAGTGAACGAATAAACAAGCTCCTGCCTCATTATTATTCCGATGCTTTTTCAAAATATCCGTAACTGGCTTGGAAGCACTTGGGAAGCGAATATCTTCGCCAATGCAACAAATGAATAAATAAAAGAAATGCCATTGCTACCTCGATCCAGCAATTCCCTGGCTCTAAAAAATATATATATCCGAACGTTTACGTGATTTACATTTATGAGACAATTGAAAACGACGAATAAAACATAAACAAGTAAAAAATGCGCAGAAGATTCTTCGGTGCAATGAGTTTTCTATCTAGTGGTGGCCTCAGCAACGGCCCATAAAACTCTTAGCCGCGGTCCATGAAACTCAGTCACGGTCCGGTGGTGGCCTATGTTGTTGGCGCCTATAGAGCTACCAGAAGTAAGATTATAGACAACTTTAACCTTAAATAAAATAAAAACTACCGAGGCTAGACGGCTGCAATTTGGTATGTTTGATTATTGGAGGGTAGATGGTCAACATACCAACTTGCAGCACTCTAGCCTCTGTAGTTTTTTTTTTAGATCTGAGAGCAAATCCAGAACAATAGTTTTTTTTTTTTTTTTATACAGAAAACTAAAACTGGTATTCGATGGACATGAACTCTAGTCACCTTTACTTGTTTTACTATAAAGCTGCAGTCAACGCATTGTCTCTCGTCAATAACCAGAAAACATTAACTAAACGCAAACTTCCCCTATAACCCCCATCATGTAATGGAGTAGCAAGTTTTCATCATGTTCACCATTTAATTGTTTTTCTCAATTTTTTTTATTGCAATATTTTCTTCACTTCTCTTAGAAACGTTTTGATCTCATTTAATGCACAGGATTGTATTCTGTGTAGGCTAGTCAAAGGAATAATAATAATAATAACTAAAGACGTTAACGAATGCGAACACTACAAAATGCCAGAATACAATTAAATTACGCGCTGAAAACATTACTTCAAGGTAGAATAATTTAATAGTTGCCAGCGCTTAAAGAATAAATGAAAATGAACACGTACTCATACGGAATGGGCCAGAAAGTCGAGGTCAATAATCTGTTAAAACAAGTTTTGACTAAATAAGATACCGTGTAGAAAAAAGTACATACACATAATATATATGTAAATATAATATGATATAATATATAATTTACTTACATTATTTAGTTTATATATAAGATATATTAATTATTATATATTTATATATATATTTATATATATTTATATATATATTTTATATGATATATGATAATTATAATTTATATATATTTATATATATTATGTATTATATATATATATAAAAGATATATCTAATATTCTATATAAATATATATATGATATATCTTCTTCATATATAGTATATATCTATATAGATATATATCCTTATATCTATCATATATATAATAAGCACTAAGCAACTAATATTCTTTAATATCTAATTCGTTCTACCTCGAATTAATATGTTTTCATATATGTTAACCGAAGGGGAATTTTTCAGTCGATAAGGAAGTCTTTTTCATTACAGCTTTTGTAAAAGTAACATCCATTTACTTACTTCCAAATCCACTCCGGAGCCTAACCTTCCCATTTTACTGAACCATTTCCCGTTTATGAACACAGGTACCCCCTTGAGATCGTCGACAGGAGGTCCAAGAAAGCCAAAATTTCAGCGCCATATGACGAGCCTGAACTTATCAGTCTGAAGGTGAGACTACCCAATGGCCTCACCTGTGACCAGTGCGTCCTCCAGATGACGAACTTTGCAGGTAGGCATATTATTATTATTATTATTATTATTATTATTATTATTATTATTATTATTATAATCACACCTGGGACTAAAGCTAAGGATCATAAAAATCTACAATTTTTTTATCTATACTTTTATTATATATATATATATATAATATATATATATATATATATATATATATATATATATATATATGCAAAGTAATCATATCAATAACATGAGAAGCTAAATCTTTTGTTTTTTTAGTTTTTGTAAAAATTAAAAGTTCTGTTCTAAAATAAAACCATTGGTAGGGAAAATGGTGCCATAAATATGTGCGTAAACACAGTAAATCTCCAGTTTACAAGTCAAAATAATCTCATTGCCTACTGCAAATCGTTATTGAAAACTTACCTTTCTCGTAAGGTTGAAACCCGACCTTAATGCGTTCAGAGCATTTAAACAACCTGGGGAAGAAACGAGTATGTTAAACAAAACTTAACAAAATTAGCAATTAATGTTTGGCTAATGAATAAAAATGGCAAGTCCACGTCACATTTCTAATTTAATTTTTCCAATTTTTCCAAATTCGCCAAACTTTAATGAAGTGTTCCATGCTTTAAGGCTGTCAATTCACTTCATATCCGAGTAAAGACTCAGTGCTTATTCTTTTCTGCACCTGAATCACAATTGCATTTACTTGTTTGGATAAAAACCTGATACACAAAAGTGTGGTTAATTCGAATTATATTTCCTTGACAGATGTTCATTACAAGATCTATACAGTAGATAAATGACGTTACATAACCCAAGAGACCTTTGTACACATTTTATATTTTTGTAAATGGATCAACCTATATTCCACATACACCTGTTCCAAATTCTACAGAACTTTATGTACACTTCCTGTATTGGTGTGAAAAATAATCCTACTTTCCATGTTCCGCAGAACAATTCAAACCCCAGAACATCATGTTCCGCAACTGCGCAGACATAGCCATCGTGGCTGACGCCAAAACCAGTGGTGCAGCTGGAAAACCAGTGGCTTTCAACGCTAGACCTACCGGCAACCGCGAGCCCTTCCCTGTTCAGCGCCAGCACACTCTCTTCAACAACAAACCCAGTACTCACTTTGGTTAAGCATCACAAACTCCGCCAACGAGGCTCTCAATAATTTATTGATGGATTTTTACGTACTCTTGTAGCGGCAAGGCTTTGACTTCTGGTATTGGCGGAGTGATACTCTGGGTGCTTGCGTTTGTCTGTGCAAATGACAGAATTCCCATTCATAAAACCGCTTGGACAAAGTGGAGAGTAGTTCTATTAAATGTATTTAAAGTGCTGATGTATCCTCAACTTCTTCCAACGTTCTCAAAATGAAAGGTCACTTATTTCAGTCAATGACTTCCATTTAGATAACCATCGGTTTTACACTGATGGGAATGCTGCTGACATATATTACTTAAATTAAACCAAGAGGCTTAATTTTACCTGGTACAAATAATTCTCCTGTTGGCCCTTTAAACGGATATCCTTTGTTCATTTAAATTATTGTTGTAATGTAATAACACTGTAGTTTTAGATGCACATTCATGTCATCATATTAGCACACATGGCAATGTACTTTGCAGAATATTCTGTGAGAATGCACATTATATATATATATATATATATATATATATATAATATATATATATATATATATATATGTATATATATATAATACATGTATATATATATATATATATATATATATATATATATATATATAAATAACAAGTGTTTTGTGATATGATTAACTGCTTTAAGAACCAAGAAAGCATGCATTCATTACCTTGTGTCCCCACAGATCTTACATTATGCTATTTATTTTATTTATGCAAACCTAGTTGTAAGTCTACAGTGTAATAAAATATGACTCTGGCAGGGAAGTGTATAAGTTCAACCTATAAAACTTATCATCTAACACTAAGGACGGATCTTGAAGTAGATATTTGGGAAACTGTAAAGAACTAGCAAGGTAAACGAACTTAAACTGAATAGATTGCTAAAGTGGATCCTTAGGCAATTATACAATTATAAAACAAAATCAGGTTTTTTGGGCATAACCTACAGTGTTCCCAGGTGGCACATAGCAGGCCTGTACAAAAGTCACCAGCAATGTTGCTTTACTACTATTTCTTTTCATAATTTTCTTTGGCATCGTCCCAGCCAACCGTCCAACCTTTGCAGTTTTGTCTTGATTCAGTTTCATCCCTCATATCATCCATAATGCCTAAAGGCCTGTCTACACGAGCGGGCCTGATTGGCATGCTCCGGGGTTGACGGGCATGTTCTGGTGGGCTTACCCGTGAATGTTGTCCACACAGGTGGGTGAGGCGATGGAGATGTGGGCGTGCCCGATGATGCCAGTAGTGTGTTCAGTGCGGTACGAAAAAGGGATTTTGACGAAGGAAAAATCTATTTCTGGGGGAAGACCTGTATCGCCCGGTGAAAAATTCCTGTAGCTCATTTTTCAAGTATAAATATATCCTAAATATACCAGAGAAAAAACTTACATGGTATGTTGAAGTTACTAAAGAAATGTATATGGTTAACGTACGTCTGCCAGGGTCGAAGCTCAAGCCATCAGGCACCACCATAGTGATTTTGCTACAAGACCCATCTGTCAATTTGACGGTTTGCCCGTCGAGTGTGCCCGTTAGAGGGGAAGTCCGCCGATCAGGCACGGTCGTGTGGACAGGCCTTAATGCTCTGAGTCAGCCCAAAGAGTCCTGAAACGAGACTCAAGTGGACTTGGTAAACTACTCTGGAAAAATGATGATGATTTTCTCTACAAGGAGCCAGAAAACATTGATTCCTCCTTCCATTAGGCTATATATGTATGTATATCAACATTCAGAAGTATCAGTCAAGCAATCATTATACTGTAATACCTATGTCACCAGACCATCTTTATTTCCTAAGAGAAAACATGGCCAGATTATGGAATTTGAAACTACTGAAAAATGTCAGTTAAAAGAATTAAAAAAATCAGCTGAGAAACGAAGTCAGGAGAGAATCTTTGGTAAAGTTTCAGCAAGTCAAAAAAAAACTGCAATGAGAGGAAGGTGGGAGCCTCTGGGAGTAAGCATACAAAAGGCAGTAAAACTAGTGTATGATGTAACATTAAGCAAAGCATATGGAGAAAAGTCCAGAAGAATATTGAATTTAGAAAAAAAAAAAAAAAAAAAGACATTTAATCAGTCCCTTAAAGAACAAAAGCAGTAAAGCGTCAAGATGGTCTTGGAAAAAAATAAGAGTGAAAACAAGAGGCAGATGACATGGACTGAGGAGGGAATTAGTGAATGACAGAAAGACTTGCATATAATAGTAATGAGGATGATGAAAAGGGATTCATATGAGAAAGGAAAAAGTAAATAAACTAGCTGAAAAACTGGAATTGAAGAAATTTTGAGTCAATGGAGGTAGTGCTTCGATAATTTACTAAATGAAAGTGTATTCAAAATGGTGGGAGATAACACAACATGACACTCCAATCACCAATAGATAATGCAACATACGCAGAGGGGTCATACTCATGACTTGATGTGACAAACTGGGTACTTATCAACTTGTGTCCTATTTATATCATTATCATATATAAATAATGCGATATATGATAGCGCAAAAACAAAATTTCATATATAATTGTATTCAAATCGCGCTATGCGCAAAACGGTTAAAGGTAACGAGTGAATTTTTTTCCGTTGTAATGTACACTAAATTGCGATCATTTTGGTATATAACACATTGCAAAACGATAAAAACAACACAGAGAAAATATTATCACAAAATGATGCATGAATTCTTAACACGCGGACGTAAAAAAATATATTTTTTTAAAATTCACCATAAATCTAAATATTGTGCTAGAGACTTCCAATTTGTTTCCAAATGAAGATAAATGGTGGAATATTACTATACTGTAAGGGGTTTAGTTTACAATTGCAGTTTTCGACCAATTTGGACGAGTTAAAGTTGACCGAATGTCGAATTTTTTTTATATATTTTTTTATATGCAATTATTTCAAAAATGAGAGAAGATACAACCTTCAAATATTTTTTGTTGTATTCTACATTAAATTGCGCACATTTTCATATATAAAACTTTATGAAACACCTAAAATGAAAAGGAGCAAATATTAGGAGAATGCGACGTACGCATTTCGGAGATTTGCGGCCGAGAATCGGTGCGCGGAGGGAAGGAAAAAGTTTTTTTCAAAAATTCACCATAAATCTAAATATTGTGCTAGAGACTTTGAATTTGTTTCAAAGAAGATAAATGATTGAATATTACTAGACGGTAAGAGTTTTAGCTTACAAATGTGTTTTTTGACCATTACGGTTGAGTCAAAGTTGACCAAACGTAGTTTTTTCCTATTTATCGTGATTTATATGCAAATATTTCGAAAATGAGAAAAACTACAACCTTCAAATATTTTTTGTTGTATTCTAAATTAAATTGCGCACAATTTCATATATGAAACTCTATAAAACGCCTAATATGAAAATGAGCAAATATTAGGAGAATGCGACCTACGCATTTCGGAGATTTGCGGCCGAGAATCGGCGCGCAGAGGGAAGGAAAAAGATTTTTTCAAAAATTCACCATAAATCTAAATATTGTGCTAGAGACTTTGAGTTTGTTTCAACGTGAAGATAAATGATTGAATGTTACTAGACAGTAAGAGTTTTTGCTTACAATTGCGTTTTTTGACCATTTCGGGTGAGTCAAAGTTGGCCAAATGTACTTTTTTTCTATTTATCGTGATTTATATGCAATTATTCTAAAAATGAGAAAAGCTACAACCTTCAAATATTTTTTGTTGTATTCTGCATTAAATTGCACACGTTTTCATATATGAAACGCCTAATATGAAAAGGAGCAAATATTAGGAGAATGCGACCTACGCATTTCGGAGATTTGCGGCTGAGAATCGGCGCGCGGAGGGAAGGAAAAAGATTTTTTTTTAAATTCACCATATATTTAAATATTGTTCTAGAGGCTTCGAATTTATTTTAAAGTGAAGATAAATGATTGAATATTACTAGACTGTAAGAGTATTAGCTTACAAATGCGTTTTTCGACCATTTCGGCTGAGTCAAACTTGACCAAACGTAGTTTTTTTCCTATTTATCGTGATTTATATGGAAATATTTCAAAAATGAGAAATGCTAAAACCTTCAAATATTTTTTGTTGTATTCTGCATGGAATTGCACACATTTTCATATATGAAACTCTATAAAAGGCCTAATATGAAAAGGAGTAAATATTAGGAGAATGCGACCTACGCATTACGGAGATTTGCGGCCGAGAATCGGCGCGTGGAGGGAAGAAAATTTTTTTTTTTTTTTTTTCAAAAATTCACCATAAATCTAAATATTGTTCTAGAGACTTCGAATTTGTTTTAATGTGAAGATAAATGATTGAATATTACTAGACTGTAAAAGTTTTAGCTTACAAATGCGTTTTTCGACCATTTCGGTTGAGTAAAATTTGACCAAACATAGTTCTTTTCCTATTTATCATGATTTATATGCAAATATTTCGAAAATGAGAAATGCTACAACCTTCGAATATTTTTTGTTGTATTCTGCATGACATTGCGCACATTTTCATATAAGAAACTCTATAAAATGCCTAATATGAAAAGGAGCAAATATTAGGAGAATGCGACCTACGCATTTTGGAGATTTGCGGCCGAGAATCGGAACGAGGAGGGAAGAAAAACGTTTATTCAAAAATTCACCATAAATCTAAATATGGTTCTAGAGACTTCGAATTTGTTTTAAAGTGAAGATAAATGATTGAATATTACTAGAATGTAAGAGTTTTAGCTTACAAATGCGTTTTTTGACCATTTCGGTTGAGTCAAACTTGACTGAACGTAGTTCTTTTCCTATTTATCGTGATTTATATGCAAACATTTCGAAAATAAGAAAAGCTACACCCTTCAAATATTTTTTGTTGTATTCTGCATGAAATTGCGCACATTTTCATAAATGAAACTCTATAAAACGCCTAATATGAAAATGAGCAAATGTTAGGAGAATGCGACCTACGCATTTCGGAGATTTGCGGCCGAGAATCGGCGCGCGGAGGGAAGGAAAAAGTTTTTTTTTTTAAATTCACCATAAATCTAAATATTTTTCTAGAGACTTCGAATTTGTTTTAAAGTAAAGATAAATGATTGAATATTACTAGACTGTAAGAGTTTTAGCTTACAAATGCATTTTTCGACCATTTCGGTTGAGTCAAACTTGACTGAACGTAGTTCTTTTCCTATTTATCGTTATTTATATGGAAACATTTCGAAAATGAGAAAAGCTACAACCTTCAAATATTTTTTGTTGTATTCTGCATGAAATTGTGCACATTTTCATAAATGAAACACTATAAAACGCCTAATATGAAAATGAGCAAATATTAGGAGAATGCGACCTACGCATTTCGGAGATTTGCGGCCAAGAATTGGCGCACAGAGGGAAGGAAAAGTTTTTTTTTTAAAATTCACCATAAATCTTAAAATTGTTCTAGAGACTTCCAATTTGTTTTAAAGTGAAGATAAATGATTGAATATTACTAGACTGTTATGTAATTTGCTTACCCAAAAATACCAACATATATATATCTATATATATATATATATGTATATATATATATATATATATATATATATATATATATATATATATATATATATATATATATATATATATATATATATATATATATATATATATATATATATATATATATATATATATATATATATATATATATATATATATATATATATATATATATATATATATATATATATATATATATATATATATATATATATATATATATATATATATATATATATATATATATATATATATATATATATATATATATATATATATATATATATATATATATATATATATATATATATATATATATATATATATATATATATATATATATATATATATATATATATATATATATATATATATATATATATATATATATATATATATTATATTTTTCGATTCTGGTACGAATACATAAATAAAAGGAATGCAGGTGACACTTCTTTTTGCATACAATGAAATATCATATAATATCATGCACAGATACAGATATATAAAAACTTGTAATAAATATAAAAATAAATATAAAATAAATGCAGAATACTCACTCGTAATCCTGACTCTTCGTTCTATTCTTGTTTTCTCTCTCCTCCATTGAAGTCTTGCATTTTTTCTTCTCGACATGACGAGGTACAGGTGGAGGAGGGAGACACGCGCCCTTACTGCTGATGGGCCCGGCGGCCCCATACGCCCTCCGCTGTCGGTTGATTAGGCACACTCCAATAAAAGACCGTATTGTGGTATTTATGGTCACACTCCCCTATCCTGCATACAGCTACTTTGCAGGTACGACAGAAGAACCGGGTGTCTCTCCTTCTGGCATTCATATGGCACACCCGGCACCGTTTCTGCCTGCGCCCTTCTAGGGCCTCCAGTGTGTGATCCCCTGGCTCCAGCCGACACACAGGGTCCACTACCCAACGAGAAGCGGTGATGGCGGGGCCGGCAGCAGGGGCATCGTCAGCAGGGGCGTCGTCAGCAAGGGTGTTGTCAGCAGGGGCGTCGGCATCAGGGGCGGCGGCAGCATCAGGGGCGGCGGCAGCAGCAGGGGCGGCGGCAGGTTGACAGAAGTTGGCCCTCCTAATATCTGCCCTTTCCTCTGGGGCAGATCTGCAGCTCGGGGCAAGGGGTCAGTGATGGAAGGCCACTCATCGGGATTGAAGTTGATGAGGGCATTCTCGGCTACCTCGAGGAACTGTATGTGGGACAACCTCTGGAGATGGTCACCGTGGTACCCACAGTAGAGTATGTAGGCATTTTGGAGGGCCAACTGAAGGATGTATTTGAGGAGCTTCTGTGTCCACCTCCTGGTTCTCCTGGCGAAGGGATAATACTGGATGAGTTGATCAAAGAGATCAACTCCTCCCATGTGCCTGTTGTAGTGCCCAATGACGGTAGGCCGCTCGAGACGAAACTGCTCAAACACAACTCGGCCCTGTCAACGTGTCTTCTTCCGCTGTACGATCTCTTCTTGGATGGGTTCATGACTCGTCGTAATCATGGGGACGAGTTGGACCCCCTTCCAACAGATGACGAAGACAGCACCCTTCCGCTGCCACTTTGTCTCTCCTCTTGCCAGATGTTGCAGATGGCTAGCATACCTCTTGAGGGCATTCGGGGCCCCACACACCAACTGAAGGGTACCACTGACGTGCACACCTGCTTCATACAGTTCCTGGGCCAGGGATACCGAGTTATAATAATTATCCATAAACAGGTGATATCCCTGGTTACGGAAACGTTCCACAAGACTGAATACAGTGTCACGCAGCGTGGAGAAGACCCCGGAATACACCGAAAAGTCCATGACGTATCCAGTGTTGGAATCGGTAATAAAAAAATATTTCACTCCATATTTCTTCGGCTTCTTGGGGTTATACACTTTAATACTTAGACGTCTTTTGTAAGGCATCATCCCCTCATCCAAAGAAAGGTTCTTTCCAGGAACCACTTGAATTCTACACCGTTCACGAATGTATTCCAACACTGGGCGGATTAGGAGGAGGCGATCGCTGTTATTTTGGGGTATGGCCCTTTGGTTGAAGGCGTTGAAATACCTGTCCAACGCCAGGAAAATATCACGGGGCATAACGCCGGGCACATTGGGCGTACTTAAAAAAAATTCCGCCTCCAATATTGCCTGACGTCGGCAGCAGGCATCATACCAAAAAAAATGTGGAGCCCAAAAAAATGCGCCATGTCAATGAGGTTGCAGCCCCGCCAGCGATACGACAATGTCGTGCGTAATTCATAACGGCAGTACCAAGCGTAGTCCACTGTCTCTGCTACCAGGTACTCCAGCAATTCCCGTGTAAGGAACAGCTGGATGAACCCCAGAGCAGTGAGCGGTACAGGTACGGTGAGCCAAGGTGTTGCTGTGAATGGGTGCATGTTAGGTGGGGTAGGGTCCTCCGTCCACCCCTCGTCGCTCTTGGACAACCGACCTTCACCTTGGCTGGCACGACGAGCCGACCTTCTATGTGCCCGTGCGCGGGCACAAGCGCGGGCACGATTTCGCACACGAACCCCCCCCATTGGCCCATCTACCTCACTTAGGCCTTCGCTTTCAGTATCGTCATCCGTGATAAAACTAGACCCCATATCCTCATCCTCCCCCTCCTCAGATTCCCCCTCATATGCACTAAAACCACTAAATTCGAGCTCACTTTCGGGATGTGAGCCTCGAACGGACATTGGGGGCATATATTCGTCATCACTGACATCGGGACTGATGTCCTCATCACTCGATGACCATCCGCCATCAAAATGAGGACTTGCAACATATTCCCGATCAAGCTCCGATAAGTATCCCTCTATGTCCCTTGGTTGGAGGCCTCCCAAATTCCTACGAATGCCCCTAAGGATGCCCCGATGCTTCCTAGGGGTTACTAAAGGCACACGAGACACACGTTGTGATCCTAAAGCACTTTCATCCACACGTGGCCGCACAGAACGGCGTTGAGGCTCCAAGTCATCTTGGGTGCTTGGTCCTTCCCCAGCATCCAAGTCCAAGATACGCCTTACACGATCCCTTCCGACGGGTAAAACGCGCCTTTTGCGGTCCACACGTCGTTGAGACATCTCTATGTACGTCCTGTACCTCCACAAATATTCAAAGTCTCGCACAAATTCCGGAAAACTCGATTGCGACTAAAGATCGCTCTCGGATGACACGGCGCTGATGCTGACTGATGCGAGAAGAAGGCATTTCGCCCATGCCCACCTGGGTCACACTTCTAAACAAAACAACACCTCGATCCGTGAACTCCCAGCATCCCCCAAGGCGCGTGATTCAAAAGTTTTAGGCTGGTAGGCCTATAAGTATTTTTCCGCAAATTTAAAAAAAAACTTTTGTATGTCGACGTAAATTACGTCCGGTCGGAACCCAAGAGACAAAAAATGTCGACGTAAAATACGTCCATTAGGCATTTAAGGGTTAAGGTAGTGATCGGGTAAAAACTGAATTGTACTTCTACTGTCACATCAATCCTATTCTGGAGCGACAAATTGACTTAACACTATATGAAGTTCCAACTGCTGCTCCCATTATGAATGTTTACCTTCAATAAAGGTAGAAGATATGGAGCTAGTTCTCGTGCACTAGCCTATCTAATACGTCACAGAGGACCTTGTGTTCCTTGACAAAGTTTCCAAAAATTACAACACTAAAGGTTAACTTTGCCTCTTCCAGGCTTAACCTTCACAAATACATTCTAGGTTTTCTAAGACCACAAATAAAAAGTTAACTTTGCCTTCAGTTTAAACTTGCAAAAGGCTTACAGTTTCTAAAAAACCACAAACAAAAAGGTTTAACTTTTGCTCTTCCAGCTAAAACCTTCACAAATACTTCTAGTTTTCTAAGACCACAAATAAAAAGTTAACTTTGCCTTCAAGTTTAACCCTTGGCAAAGGCGTTACTAATTTCAAAAACACAACACAAAAGGTTTAACTTTGCCCCTTCCAGGCCTTAACTTCACAAATACATTTCTAAAAGGTTTTCCTAAACAATTTAAAAAAGTTAACTTTGGGCCTTCCAGGTTTTAACCCTTGGCAAAGGCGTTACAAGTTTCTAAAAATCACAACACAAAAGGTTAACTTTGCCTCTTCCAGGCTTAACCTTCACAAATACATTCTAGGTTTTCTAAAACCACAAAATAAAAGTTAACTTGTCTTCAAGTTTAACCATTGGCAAAGACAGCTAGGTTTTCTAAAACCACAAAACAAAAGGTTGATTTTGCCTCTTCCAGGCTTAACCTTTGACAACAGCATCTATGTTTCTTAAAACCACAAAACCAAAGGTTAACTTTGCCTCTTCCAGCATTTACCTTTAGACAAAGATGTTAAAGTTTTCTAAAAGGATGATAAAAAATTTCTAGGTTTAACCTTTAAATTCAAATGCCCCAAAAGGATAGAGAAGTTTCCTCTTCTTCCCCAATGAGGGGTTACATTGGAATTCTTACAGGGCACTGTAAAGCATAGCCTTAACATCACCCTCAGCTCTAAAGCAGAAAGCTAAAATAGCATTCCCTTTACACCAGCTTAATGAAGGGTGCTGACAATAAATTTACTTATTAACCACTGCTAGTGCTAAATAAAAGGTCTTACAGTAAATTCAGATAAAGTTTAGACCCGCATCTAAACTCCAAAGAGAGACTGATATAGAGATGAAGGGGCTTCAATCTAAACCCCTTACAGTGCTGGTCCTCAGCAAAATCTAAAAGTACTTGATGCAATACCGAGGAAAGTACATATGGAACGATAACTTTGCAAGTAGACGGTGAAAAGTCATATCTCCTCTAAACAGAAAACATTGACGTCTACAACGATCCAGGTGCTGAAAATTCCTCTGGAATGGCACCCTAGCAATACATAGACCACTGCTTCTGACCCCAGGCCAAGGCAGTTTTAATTAAGGGCAGATCCTATGATAACTTGAAAATCTTATTACGTATTGGGAGGGGACATTCTAACATCTCCAGTTAAGGAGATGCCTAAGTTAATGGAACTGTATGGAATAGTGGAATGGAATATGTGATTTTTGCATTAAGCCAAGCACTGGGACCCATAGAGTCATTCAGCTCTAAGTATAGAATTGTGTAGTAGAGTTTATTTCTTCTCACGGGAAGAATGAGATATCTACCAAGAGCATTGGAAATTCTGAAAATCAGTTGCCCTGAGGCTACGAGGGCTCTACAGGAGACACTAAGCTATTCTTGAACTTGAAATTGCTCAATAGTATTCAGAGTAGAAGTGAGAGGCAGGCCTATGAGTATGAATTAGGCAAAATTTAAGGAAACATCCACTGCTCAAGCCTGAGGGCCAACAAAGTAGTAGTAATCATTTGGATGTCCCTGTTCATCTACATAAAATGAGTGCTCCTTAAATCCACCCCAAGTGCCAAACTTACGGATGTAAAGGCCCTTGTAGGCAGTTGTTCTTCCTGAATCCCCAATTGCTAAAACGCTGTCCTTCCACATAATGAATGATCAAACCAATATGTTGTTTCATTTCACTCAAAGCAGCAAACTCCCCATAAAGACTGTTTCTGACTGGGAATAAACCTGCTAAGCATCCTGATGTCTTTCCACTGCCCCGACATCTAAAAAGTTTAATGAGACTAGTTAAACTCTGTGTTGCATGACAAGAGGGAAAACACTAAATCCTGGACTTAGGTTTAAGAACAAAATGGACAATTCTTGGTTACAGAGTCCCTCCTACAGTCCTAGAGCCAAAATTGGTTCTGGATTACTTACAAATTTAATGAACTTTATTTGTAAGTCATAATTCTTACGCTGAAACTGTACATTAATTGAGCATGATTATCTGAAAATATCGCGTGAGGCCATGTTCCTAATGAGGAAAAGCCCTTACCATAAAGGAAGTTTCCTTCAGGCTTATTCATCTTGACCAACAAGCATGCATAATTAAGTATCATCACCACATCACTAGATAAGAATGGGGATATGGGGAATTAACAATATAATGCATAGAAATTGGGCCAGAAGAAGCAACAGGTCCTTGGCCTTTGGAATACTGTTGACAGAGCTGGCCAACTTGAATCACTGATTCAGTAGAAGTGTCTTGCATCCTCCAATGGGCAACAAGTCCCTAACATAACTTATAGAGGACTGCACACTAACCCAAACAAAGTGGACAGAACAGCAATACCTTCTAGTAAAAAACTTCTTGAAGGAACTTGCATGACTGTGGATGTATTAGTAAGTGGAATACATTCTGCATGTGTACCACAAGTCTGACCGTTCTTTGGAAAGGCCCTAAGACCATGCTAGAAAACCAACAAGAATGTGGGCAAACACTTCCTGTTATTCAGTCTCCAAACATCCAAGAATATCTCCAATTACCTATGGAGAGCTCGTCCTAAAAAATTACCTTTGGACCATCATTCCCTCTATATAAAATCTCCTACTAAATAGAGACTTATGAGAGATTTCTGCTGTAGACAAAGGAAGCTATATGAGGGAGATTAAACCAATGGACAATGACCAAAAAAGAATCACAACTGCCCTTCACCGTCTCCGCCAGTAACGTACTGGTCCCAAGTCTCTCCATGCAAGTTAGGAGGTTGCAACTGTCCATATCCCACAACCTGAGTCTGCACTTATCCCTGAAAGGTATAAAACAAGACTAACAATAAATAATTCCTTATTGCCTTAAACCGAGCTGCATTATCAGACAGGAAGCGAAAATGTTCTCACTTCTTCCAAACCGAGTGAGTATAAGCATGAGGACATTGCCCTCCAGCATCAGAAATGAGTTACTTGTTTTCCTTGCTAAAAACTCCCGCTAGCGACGAACCCTAAGCTGGCTACACAGACTTGCTGGGTTGGCGTCTCCACTTCTCTAAGCAGTCGCAGAGGCGAGACAACGTAGCTAAAAGGTAATAACTCAAGCTAGACTGAAAATCCATCAGCATGTCTGTCAGTCACAAGTTCATTTCCCCACAGGAAAGAAAAAGAAAGCGAACCTCCTACTGAAGACGGTTAAAGGAACAACAAGCGTTTGTACAGCAAGAGGTGGCCTTTGGCTCTCTGCGACTTTAAAAGCCACAAGACGACATGCCAAGGCAGACCCAAAGGGAGATTTGTATGTCCCGAGGACGAGAAAAGTTATGAAATGCTCTCTAATTGGAGAAAGCATTGGTTCTCTTCGTCAATATTTAGAGGGCGCTGAAATGCGCTAAGACAATTAAGACATTCTTTATGTGGCCTCCTTCCTCAACAAAATGAGGATATAGCAAGCCGTAGTGTCGCAACAAACACTGACCAGTCCGAATGAGTTCCTCAAACTCCATTCAAACTCTTCTTCCATCAGTGGGCGACGGAAGGAGACAGCTGGTGACAGGAGGTAAACAAAAGAGCTTAAAGGATTGCTCTTTCTCGGCAACCTACTAAAATGCCTAGTCTGAGTAGGGATAGCCTGACAGGTTTAAGTCCTGACCTAACTAATTGCATTTGTAATAAATTATTTTCCTGTCTTTCCTATATCTGACATATTCAGGTATATATTTCTCAGAATAATTCCCTATATTCTTCACATCTAGTAGTTCCAAGATCACACTCTGTACCCTTGCAAGTACAAAGGAATGTTGATCAACTTCCAATTTCAACATCCTGGTTACACCAAAAACATTCCCACATAGCCTGATGTAATTGGTTTTGCTTCTGGTGGTAGTTATCCTAGGAAAATGAAATTACAATACCGTAAACAGGTGTAAAACAGCCAAACTTCATAGAATACCAACAATCGCCTAGACGCAATGGTGGCAAGGAGAATTCTGACAAGAGCTAAAACATTCGTAACACATCTGGTAGAGAACAGGTAAATGAGACAGTCATCCGGGCAGCCATTCAATTTTTTGTTTGAATGCTGACTCGCCAGATCGGCAGGGAGATATAGTTGAATTTAACAGTAGGTAAGATTCATCTCAAATAAAATGATTTTCATACTCAGCATATATGTGATGTTTCCTCCTTATATTTTAGAAATAAGAAACCAATGCCTGCACTGAGCAATGTCACTGGCATACAATTGGCCTTTCTTCAACACCATACTTATCTCAACTCTCTAACTCTCTCTCTTGACTTAGGTCCTACAGATTTTCTCCCTATCATTCATGCTGCATTGACATTGATAACACTTTACAAGTGAAGGGTTATAAGCTTATGAAGAAATGGTGTAAATACGTAAATGTCTTTTGTAATCCTCATTCCTGAAAATTACTTTGAGGCTAAGCATATACAGGCAGCCCTCGGTTAGCGGCAGGGGTTCTGTTCCTGGCTGCCAACGCTAAATGATTTACGATGCTCAGCAATTTTAAAGCCTATGGCCGCCACACACCTTTCAAAATTCTAGACCAGTTAACAGCGCCCTAGGGCCTAGACCAGTAATCTTGCAATGGCGCAATAAGTAAAATTATATTTATGCAGTATAGTACTACAGAATTTACTGTACAGTAGTACCGTACAGTACATAATAGTATTATAAATACTGTACAGTGAAAAAAGCCTAGCTTTAATCCTTTGGGTGTCTAGAGTATATAAAGATATAATAAGTTTTATACAGTGTATAGGTAACTGTAGTGTCCAAGTTACGATAATCCAATTTTGTGTACAGGTAGCTGTAATGTTCAAGTTACGATAATCCAATTTTATGAGAGACCAAATTACATTTGCCTAGTTACATAAGTTCAAAAACAGCAAAAGAGAATGATGAAGTATGGTCTTAATGTTATACTCGTTGTGTAAACGAGTACAGCCATGAACAACCAAACGAGAAACTACTTTTTTTTCTAAGTACCACCAAATAACAACATCTGTTTGGCTTGTATTTCAATCATCGTACTGTAGTACACTATTACCGTAGTTGTTATAAATGACGTTATATAGAATAGAACTGAGATATCTTAATACGTAACTTTATTCGCTATAGATCAAAGATCAATATAGATCAAAGATCAATCTTGAAATATACTGTTAAATTTAAACCTTGTTATAACTGAAGCTGAGATATCTTAGTTAACAAAAAAAAAAAAATTAGTTCACAATCAAAACGAGACATATCCAATTCATATTTCCATCTAAAATCTTATATAAGTCAAGTATCTAGATATTCGTTTATGCTAACTAGAAGCAACAAAATTCACTCAGAATTGCGTTAAATATGACGAAACAAACTCCTATTCACCATCAGCTGATTTCAAACCAAAACATTGGCTGCTCTGCGGAATACTGGCTTAGATTTGCCGTAGTATTTTATAATACACATTTTAAACATAAATGCATGAAAACTTATAACAAAAAGCTGAAGTTTCATTATAACAAAAAGCTGAAAATTCATTAACAAAATGAGTTATAATTAGCTCCCAAATTAATAAAATAACACCATGCATTTTTCGGAACAGTGGCGGACAACAATGAACATGAAAAAACATCCTCTGACAACTTGGAAGGTAGTTACAAAAGCTGCCTTAATTTGTATCATATTTATGTACAAAAATAAAAATACCTTATATATATATTTTCATACACATTTTAAACGTAAAAGCATGAACATTTACAAAATCGACACATCGATTGCTAAATTTGCACTTTTTTAACTATATTTTCGGAAGAGTGGCAGGCGGTGGCTCACAAGAGTGAACATGAAAAAACATCCTCTTTGATAACGTGAAGGCCAGTTTCAAAAGCTGCCTTTGTATCATGTTTCTGTGCAGAAATAAAAATACCCTATACATAATACATTTTCATACACATTTTAAACATAAAGGCATGAATATTTATAAATCGACAAATCCATAGCTAAATTTGCACTTATATAACTCAATATTTGTAGCATACAACAGCGTCAGAGGCATATATTTTACCCTAATACCTATGTAGCAACTCTCCATAATTTTTTTTAATATCATTTGCATAACTTTATGGTCTGAACGGCATTTCTACAAATGTATGAACTCAGACATAACAGCGCTAATGGTGGTGTTAACCAAAAATTGTGCCGTAAAAATACCTTAAAATGTCTGATTTTTTTAATGAATATTTTTGACGACAGCCGTAAAACCGATTTGCCACAAAGCGATTGCACTTTACAAGTGAAGAGTCATACATTTATGAGAAAATGGAGCAAATGAAGGCCTGGATCAGAGGCATTCAGACAAAGTGCACAAGAAGGTACGTATTAGGGTGAACTTGCCGGATTTCTAACCTCATAAGGGGAGGGCCATAAAAATGTTAATGATGAAGATGATGGTGCTTTCCTTCATACACAGAAAACATACCAATTAACAATAATTTTTTTTTTTTTTTTGCTTACCTAAGGAAATGAAATAAACCATTGCATTTCACATAAACACTTTATTTCCTTCTTACAATTTCTAGTCTAGACAGAGTAACTTTTGTAAATTTTATCATCTACTACATGCATGAATTTATACTCGATAACTTGCATGCAATATTCTCTTTACAAAAGACTTAAGCACCTAAACTTATGATGGGTAAAAACTTTCATACAAAAATAAATGGTTGAAAACTAAAATATACCGGAACTTACATTAAAGGTCATAACCTTGGTACGCTATATGATTCAGTTTGTATGATTATAATACAAATGATTTTAATATGGCCTACAAACTCGTTCATTATTCACTTACGTTAGCTTTCCTTAGATTTTAATTTTTGTCTTATTCTCCAGTTTTGTAATTCCATGCTACACTGCCCGAGACAGAACATGAAGAAAAATGTGGATAAGGTGCAGTCTGGAAAACCTGTAAAGATATAAATACTTGTGAAGTAGTGTTGCATATCTACAAACTGTATTTTCTAAGTTAAAATCAAAGGGGACCAAACACATCAAGTACTACTGGCCAGACTGTCCCAGCAAATGGTTACAGCACACCTACATCCTAAGAAAAACGAAGAGAGATTATAGTTGCCCTGTAAAGCATTGCTCAATTAACACCACAATCACATAGGGTACCTACAAAATACATATAAATGATTCTTATCTGGTACATACCATAATACAGTCACTTTGAAAACTGGCCTTCGATATTAAAATCAACATGTTCTCCGAGTAACATACAGAAGACCACCGTATTCGCAGGGGATGGGTACCAAACTCCCTGTACGTATTTGTGGGAGATGGGTGCCAGATGCCCCCCCAACCCCATAGCTAAAATCCACAAATACTTAAAACCCCTCTTAAAATGCTTATACCAGAGTTTTTTTTTAACAGTTTTATCACAAAAAGTGCATTTAGTCACGAAAATAATATGAAAATACAGTAATTTGTGAATATTTCCCAGTGAAAAATACTGCGAATAGGCAAATTTTCAGCATATAATGGGTATATATGGCCCGTAAAAAAATTGGCAAATAGGTGAGCCCGCAATTCATGAGTCTGCGAATAATGGCGGTCGACTGTAACCCTATTAAAAAAGAAATGCTAGTAAACATACAAGTCTCTTAATGCAACAAACTTCAAAGATATTTCACAACAAACCAGAAATTGATACTTGTGTCTCCAATCTACTTATCTATATTTGTAACCTATTAGCCGATTCGACTTTCTGGCAATTCCTTTAACCTGATAAATTTTGAAATGCTTATAACATGTCATGTATCTCTTCAATATGAAGTCCACCATCCATATAGGAAAAGTTGTTGAGTGCTCCCAGTAAGGTCCACATAAATGTTTAGGTTACTGCAGTGAAAATTGTTCTGAAAGACACTGGAAGCTCTTTAATTAGATGGAGCCCAGCAAAAAATTCAGCCATGGCAGTGCTGAGATTATTTCCATAGGTCCCAAATTGCTGGGTACCCATGTCCAATAGGAGCTTTTCCTCTCATATGGGAAGAAACATATTGCTCATCCTTTGTAGCACTTATCAGATACTGTGATGGTAGACACAAATGGCTTTATTTCTGCCATAAACTCTTGTTGCCCAGTCATTACAAATGTCTGAAATTCCATCTTCACACAACTGATTATTTCAAAAGTAAAAGAGACAAAGCTGATGCCTCCCAAGAGGTTACTGGTTCTGTAAATTTGTTGTTGTACTATATTTGCCATTAACCTGGAGAAAAGTTGCTTCTATGGCTTTCATTAATATGGTTGCTTCTATATGGCTTTCACTGCTATATATTATTAGGCAGGATAGCCATCTCCTTCAACAGTTTCTGAATTCCTACTGAAAGAGGGACCAAGTGCCATCCAGTATATGGGAAAAAGCCACTCGACCCAGAATTCTATATGCTTAACCTCAATCAGTCTTCTGATCATTAATGAGGTATTTTTCATCTGGTGAAAGGATGAACATTGAGGTGCTTCGCCAAGGGTTATCGGCATCATTTTCAGGGGTAGATATTGGTGACCATAATATATTCTGATTTGAGGTTTATTGTCCGACCTGGTCTCATTTGTTACCAGTCAGAGCTTTGGGAGTGAGTAGGTTGCCTCTTGTTATCCATTCTGATTCCAAAGGTGAAAGTCATACATGCCCTTTTAACATTGACAGATAATTTGAAGTTACTGTAAGGGCAAATTGGGTTAGCCAACCTTCTTGTTTACAAAACACAGCCTTGATTGTAGTTACTAATCATGCTTGACTTGTGAGCCTTGTTGTTTACTAACGGCCAGTATATTATCTTTGTGGTATTTTATAATAAAAGTAAATGGTTCTGTGATAATGACAGTTCCCCAGTTATTCTTAATATAACATGGTTCTTTCCAATGTTAAAGGAATATATTCATACGGATCTACTTCCAATGGGTAATAGTACTCTGTTGAGAGTGATGTCATAGGTGTTGAGAATTTGTCGTGATGCCTGCATTTTTTCCAAGGGAACACAAAAGTACTTTTTCATAAAGATTTCCAAACATTTTAAAATCTTAAAGGTACTGATTTCATACATTTTTGGTACAATATTTCAAATAATTATTGATTTTATCTATGTACCAACTAAAGTACATAACCTATAGCCCAGGCTACATTATACCTTTACCTAGTGATTTGAAATAGACTGGGTAATTAAAGGTTATGCAATGTATAGGAATATACAGTATGGATATCCATTTAGGTTCATCTTGATTGAGCTGAGAAGCATTGGTGAGTAAATCCTTTATTTAAGGTAACGTTATTGTAGTAATTGTGAATTAACCCTCTTACGCCGGAGCGGTAAATAAAAAATTGTCTCCCGTGCCGGAGGGGTTTCGGAGTGAGCGCAGAAGCGGAAAATATATTTTTTAAAAAAATCACAGCGCGCTTAGTTTTCAAGATTAAAAGTTCATTTTAGGCTCCTTTTTTTGTCATTGCCTGAAGTTTAGTATGCAACCATCAGAAATGAAAAAAATTATCATTATCATATATAAATAATGCAATATATGATAGCGCAAAAACAAAATTTCATATATAATTGTATTCAAATCGCGCTGTGCGCAAAACGGTTAAAGGTAACAAGTTACTTTTTTTTCCGTTGTAATGTACTCTAAATTGTGATCATTTTGGTATCTAACACATTGTAAAGCGATAAAAGCAACACAGAGAAAATATTATCATAAAATAACGCATGAATTCGTAACGCACGGACGTAAACAAATATTTTTTTCAAAAATTCACCATAAATCTAAATATTGTCCTAGAGACTTCCAATTTCTTTCAAAATGAAGACAAATGATTGAATATTACTATACTGTAAGAGTATTAGCTTACAATTGCAGTTTTCGACCATATCTGACAAGTTAAAGTTGACCGAATGTCGAATTTTTATATATATATATTTTTTATATGCAATTATTTCGGAAATAAGAAAAGCTACAACCTTCAAATATTTTTCGTTTTATTCTACATGAAAGTGCGCACATTTTCATATATAAAACTCTATGAAATGCCTAATATGAAATGGAGCAAATATTCCGAGAATGGGACGTACGTATTTCGGAGATTTGTGGCGGAGAATCCGCGCGCGGAGGGAAGGAAAGATTTTTTTTTAAATTCACCATAAATCTAAATATTTTGCTAGAGACTTCAAATTTGTTTCAAGATGAAGATAAATGATTGAATATTACTAGACTGTAAGAGTTTTAGCTTACAATTGCGTTTTTCAACCATTTCGGTAGAGTCAAAGTTGACCGAACGTGGCTTTTTTTCTATTTATCGTGATTTATATGCAAATATTTCAAAAATGAGAAAAGCTACAACCTTCAATTATTTTTTGTTGTATTCTACATGAAATTGCGCACATTTTCATATCTAAAACTTTATGTAACGGCTAATTTAAAAAGGTGCAAACATTACCACAATCGCACGTATGATTTTTTCGGAAGAGTTACAGCGCGGGCGTAAAGAAAATGTTATTTTTTTTCATAAATTCACCATAAATCGAAATATTGTGCTAGAGACTTCCAATTTGTTGCAAAATGAAGGTAAATGCTTGAATGTTACTAGAATATAAGCGTTTTAGCTTACAATTGCGTTTTTTGACCATTTCGGTAGAGTCAAAGTTGACCGAAGGTTGAAATTTTGGCAATTATCTTTATTTATATGAAAATATCTCAAAACTGATAAAAGCTACAACTATGGGTTGTTTTTAGTTGTATTGTGCATGAAATTGCGCACATTTCCATATATAAAACTTTAAATAACGGCTAATTTTAAAATGGTGCAAACATTACCACAATCGCATGTATGATTTTTTTCGGAAGAGTTACCGCGCGGACGTAAGGAAAAAGTTTTTTCATAAATTCACCATAAATTGAAATATTGTGCTAGAGACTTCCAATTAGTTGCAAAATTAAGGTAAATGATTGAATATTACTAGAATATAAGCGTTTTAGCTTACAATTGCGTTTTTCGACCATTTCGGTAGAGTCAAAGTTGACCGAAGGTTGAAATTTTGGCAATTATCGTTATTTATATGAAAATATCTCAAAACTGATACAAGCTACAATCATGAGTATTTTATTGTTGTATTCTACATAAAAATGCGCACATTTTCATATATAATACTTCATTAACGGCTCATTTACAATGGTACAAAAATTATGTCAAAGTGACGAAATAATTTCCAAGATGTGTCACAGATACTTTTTAGTGCGGCAAGAAAGAAATTCGTGCTTGCGCGCCTGCGTAACGATTGTAAACAAAACAACACCTTGATCTGTGAACTCCCAGCATCCCCCAAGGTGCGTGATTCAAAAGTTTTAGGCTGGTAGGCCTATAAGTATTTTTCCGCGAATTTTAAAAAAAACTTTTGTAAGTCGACGTAAAATACGTCCAGTCGGCACACAGGAGACAAAAAATGTTGACGTAAAATACGTCCAGTCGGCGTAAGAGGGTTAACATTTTGATACAGTGCTACTATTTCATGGATATGACCCACTGATCATGTTTCCTGACATCATAATATGAACATCTACTTGTATATAAAACAAAATAAAGAATAAACAAACTCTTTAAGACAATAACTTTAGACTAAAGAGTAACTGACAAAATTCGAAATAAAATACATAACAAAAACTCCAAACAAACTATTTTTTTATCACAAACCTTCCAACCAAGAACAATTATAATCATCTGAAGAAAGACAGTTGAAAGAAAACTATCCCACTGATGATGGTCTTGTTGGTAATTGGAAACATTTTGATCATACATACCTAAGTTATTATTTCCAAATTTTTTTTGCTATTACCCAATTTTTCTTAAAAAGAATATTGGTGAGTGCATTTGAAATTCACCTCTGAAGTGTTTTAGCTAAAATCTAAGACTTTATATGGAATACATATCCTATATAAAGGAAAGTATATAAATTTTCCTAATAAAATTTATTACTTCTGTTAAAGTTAGCTATATTTCTGCACCGAATAGGCAAGTGGCATTCAAACAAAAAATCGAATGGGTGCCCAGATAACTGTTTAGCTTCTCTGTTCTCCACCAGGTGTGTTTTGAATGTTTTAGCTCTTATCAGAAATCCCCTTGACAGCCCACTAAGTTGTGGGGAGGCTTTGTGGGGTTTACTTTAACAGTAGGGAAGTATCCAAATAATTCATCTTATTATGGAAATTTATATTATTTGAGATGAATCTTACCTACTGTTAAATTTAGCTGATTCCCACATTAAGAAGAGGATGGTGGGTAGTGCAGCTAGACAAAATTCCGCTCAGCCATTAGAGCTAAAGGTTTCTTGTATGAAACCCAAAACATTCTCACCTGATCTGGAATCCTTAGTGGATTTTACTACCAGCAGAAGTTGGATTCCATTCAGGGAGCAAGGCTCTCATACATATGCAGCAAAGAGCAGCCTTGTGGAGAAAACCACTTCGATTCAGCCAGAATGAAACAAAAGCAGTATGAGGGAACCCCTGTGCCTGGGTCCAAAAGCCCTATAAAATGACAGTCACTTAAAATAAATACCTTTACAATATAAAGGTATGCTCCAATAAAATATTTGTACCTTCACGCTCCCCAAAATATTAAAACTCGGGATTTAAACAAAAGAGCCCACAGGATTGCTCTTTGTTCGGTTCAGGAAAAGACTACCCACTACTAGTAGCGGATTTAAGGCTTTACCGTTTTCAAACACGATTCTGTATATTTAAGGTAGTGAGCAGTTAAAATCCAAACTGTACTACTGCTGCGCCACATCAATCCTATTCTGGAGCGACAAATTGACTTAACACTAAATGAAGTTACAACTGCTGCTTACATTATGAATATTTACCTTCAATAAAGGTAGAAGATATGGAGCTAGTTTTCATGCACTAGCCTAATCAAATACATCACAGAGGACCTTGTGTTCTTTGACAAAGATGTTATACGTTTATAAAAACACAAAACAAAAGGTTAATTTGCCTCATCCAGGCTTAACCTTCACAAATACATTCTAGGGTTTCTAAAACCACAAAAGTTAACTTTGCATTCAAGCTTAACCACTGGCAAAGACAGCTAGGTTTTCTAAAACCACAAAACAAAAGGTTAATTTTGCCTCTTCCAGGATTAACCTTTGACAAAGATGTTCTAGGTTTATAAAAGGAACTTACAGGTCACTGTAAAACGTAGCCTTAACATCACCCTCAGCTCTAAGGCAGAAAGATAAAATAGCATTCCCTTTCTAACAGCTTAAAGAAGGGTGTTGGCAAAAAATTTACATATTTACTGCTGGTAGTGCTAAATAAAAGGTTTCATAGTAAATTCAGATAAAGTTTAGACCTGCATCTAAACTCGAGAGAGAGACTGATATAGAGATGAAGGGGATTCAGTTTCAACACCTTATAGTGCTGATCCTTAGTGAGATCTAAAAGTACATGATGCAATACCAAAGAAAGTATGGAACGATAACTTTGGAAGTAGCCAGTGAAAAAAAGTCTTACTATCTCTAAACAGAAAACATTGACATCTACAAGGTTCCAGGTGCTGAAAATTCCTCTAGAATGGCACCCTCAGCAATACACAGACCACTGCTTCTGACCTCATGCCATGGCTGTTTTCAATTAAGGACAGATCCTATGATAACTTGAAAATCTTCTTATTGGAAGGGGACATTCTAACATCACCAAACAGTTAAGGAGATGCATAAGTTAATGGAAGTGTATGGAATTGTGTAGGCTACAAGGGCTCTACAGGAGACACTAAGCAATTCTTTAACTTGAAATTACTCAATAATACTTAGAGTATATACAAGGGCAGGCCTATGAGTCTGAATTAAGCCAAATTTAAGAAAACATCAACTGCTCAAGCCTGAGGGTCATCAAAGTAGTAGTAATCATTCGGGTGTTCCTGTTCATCTACATGCTAGTAAGTCTAAATGAGTGCTCCTTACATCCCAAAGCAACTGCCAAACTTACGGATGTAAAGGCCATTGTAGGCACTTTGTTTTTTCTGAATCCCGAACTGCCAAAACACTGTCCTTCAATAGAATGAATGATCAAACAAATATGTTGTTCATTTCACTCAAAGCAGCAAACTTTCCACAATAACTTTGTTTCTGACAAGGAATAAACATGCTAAGCACCCAGATGTTCTTTCCACTGCCCTGACATCTAAAGTTTTACCAGGTATAGTGTTGACCATTTTATGTTGCATAAAAGTGTACTGACACTAGTTCAAACTCTTTGTTTGACTTGCACGACAAAAGGAAAAACCAAAACCTAGACTTAGCCTTAAGAACAAAATGAGCAATTCTTGGTTACAGAGTCCCTTCTACAGTCATGGAGCCAAAGGTGGTTCTGGATTACTTACAAATTTAATGAACATTATTTTTAAGTCGCAATTCTTACGTCGAAACTGTACATAATTTGAGCATGACTATCTGAAAAAATCCCCAGTGAGGCCATGTTTCCAAATAAGGAAAAGCCCTTACTATATAGGAAGTTTCCTTCACCCCTAAAATTCTTCAAGAAGCATGTGCCTATTCATCTTTAACCAACAAGCATGCATAATTAAATATCATCCCCACATCACTAGATAAGAATGGGGATACCATATAGAGAAACAAAAATATAATTCATAGAAATTGGGCCAGAGGAAGCAACAGGTCCTTGGCCTTGGAAATACTGTTGACAGAGTTGGCCAACTTAAATCATTGATCCAGTAGAAGTGTGTCTTCCTCCTAAAGTCATTCAGTAGGAGTGTCTTTTGCTCCTAAAGTGAACACCATCCACCAATGGGCAACAAAGTCTGACAAAACTTACAGAGGGCTGTACACTAACCAAAACAAAGTGCACAGCAATACCTTCTTGTAAATACATCTTGAAGGAACTTGCATGACTGAGGATGTATTGGTAAGTGGAATATGTTTTGCATGTGTACCACAAGTCTGACCGTTCTTTGGAAAGGCCCTAAAACCTTGCTAGAAAACAAAATAAGTATGTGGTCAGACACCTCCTGTTATTCAGTCTCCAAATGTCCAAAAATATCTCCAATTACTTATGATGTTCGTCCCAAAGAATTACCCTTGGACCGTCAGGATGTACGGGCAGCCCCCAGTTAAGGGGCAGAGGTTCCTTTCCTGGCGGCCTGACGCTAAGCAAAATTTGCCTCTAACTGAAATTCAAAAGTCTATGGGTGTCACCATTCACCTTGCGGTGCCCTGGACTTGTTAACGATGCCGTTTTTGCCTTAATATGTAATAACTCTTTAATGAAAATGTGGAATTTCATTTGCCTAATCATTTAGTATGGTCTGCCTGATAACACAAATTTTAATGTCAGATTCAATGAACTTATTGGTATATCTTGGCCTAGTAAAAAAAAAGAGAGAGAGAGAGAGAGAGAGAGAGAGAGAGAGAGAGAGAGAGAGAGAGAGAGAGAGACGATAGAGGGAGAGAGAGGAGAGGAGAGAGAGAGAGAGAGATAGAGAGAGAGAGGAAACGAGAGAGAGAGAGAGAGAGGATAGGAAGAAGAGGGGGGAGGGGAGAGAAAAGGGGAAGAGCGGGGGGAGGAGGTTTTCTTTTTCCAGACTGCTAATGTTTATCTTTATTTATCATATCTTCTAGTTAGATCAGCTAAAAAAGCAAATGAGAATGAAAAAAGTATTGTCAGTACTGTTATAATCACTGCTCAAATGCTGCAGCCATAAACAACTGAATGATAACAGTTGTTTTGCTACAATAACTGAACTGAATTTGATAATGACAATGTTTTGCTTGCATTTCAGCCATCGTACAATAGTAAAAAAAATACTGCAGATATGTTACAAATGACGTTAATTAAGTAGAGCAAGACTTGAATATTTTTGCTTATACCTTTATTTGGTATGGAGAAAATATTGGCAAGGAAATATAGTATACTACTAAATTTAAGCTGCAGTTGTAGCTGAAGCTGAGAAAACAAAATGTACACACTGTCACTGCTAGCAGCTTTAAATTATCGTGCATCAGCAACATGGATGCAACTCAACTGCAAATAATAGTGGAGAAAAAAGCATTTTAATTAAAAATACTGGCCATGAAAGAACACATTTTACTGTTTTTTTCACACCAATAACAGATAAGTACGTAAATATATGAAACAGGATGAAAACAATAAAATTAATCAGTTTTTTATAGAAACAAACATGCTGCCAACACAATCTATTAACAATAAAAGTAACAATAGAGTTCACAAGACGTAGCTACATATCTAAGTCATATTTCAACTGAAAAGCACTTAATATAACAAAAAATAACCTAGTTATGCTAATTAGAAACAAGAAAATCTCTCTGAATCGAGTTAAGTAGGGCAAAATAACCCTTCCTCTGCCCTCTGCCAATTTTTCCAAAACAAAACATTGCTGTTTGTATTTTATAAGACTATACAAATTAATGAGATTATGCACATTATTATTGGATATAGTGAAGTGAGGCATAACTTTTTAAAAGAGCCAAGGAAAAGATACATATTCATTACGTTTGTACAGTGTTCGCCCCGTATTTGCGGGGGTGTCTGGTACCCATCCCCCGTGAATAGTTAGAAATCCCCTCTAAAAATGCTTAAATGTGCCTATCTTGAAAGTTCAAATACCAAATGTATACTTAAAGTATCATCCTACATCAAATATAATATTGATGATATTAATATCATTTCAAAGTCATCTGAAACATTTTACCATTAGAAATATATAAACAGCCAATAACAGAGAGAGAGAGAGAGAGAGAGGAGGAAAGAGAGAAGAGAAAGAAGGGAGAAAGAAGAAAGAGAAGGGAAGAGAGCAGAGAGAGAGAGAGAGAGAGAGAGAGAGAGAGAGAGAGAGAGAGAGAGAGAGAGAATAACTCCTTACAACATCAAAAGATTGAAATGAACTTCTACAGGCAACACTTCTTACCCTCCCATAAATACCTACAAGCGGCCCACAGGTTACGACGGGGGTTCCGTTCTTCAGAAAACCGTCGTAAGCCGGAACATCATCAAAAATCCTAAGAAAACCTTACTTTTAATGCTTTGGATGCATTCAAAACCATGTAAACTGCATTCTTATGGCATTTTTCATCAAAAAACCTTCATATATTGATTATTTTGCATTTTTGGGGTCATATTTCTTCTGCCAGATCAGCGTTGTAGGCGTCGTAACCCTGGAACATGCGTCGTAATCCTGGAAATAATTTCTGATGAATATAATTGAAAAGCGCCTTAACCTCAGAACATCATAAGCCAAACCCGTCGTAACCCGGGGACTGCCTGTATATCTTTTCCAGAGAAGAGAAAAAGAGGGGGCTCAACAAGCATCTACTTCTGTCTATCAATTCTTTTGCTGAGAGAGAGAAAGAAAAGGAAGAAATAGAAACACCAAATGTATGCCTTATGTAAGACCCTACATCAAATTTACCTTAAATTATCATATTACTGTATTAATCTTAGAAATTGTATTAATATAATTTCTAAGTAATCTTAAACACAATTACCCTTAAAGGTATATATACATACATATGTACATCTAACACTTGCAGCCATGAGAGAGAGAGAGAGAGAGAGAGAGAGAGAGAGAGAGAGAGAGAGAGAAGATACGAGGAAGAGACGAGAGAGAGAGAGAGAGAGAGAGAGAGAGAGAGAGAGAGAGAGTGCATAAAAACGATAAAAATTGTTTACCATTATATGGCACTGCTCCCCTCTCCTGTGGCATTACTTGACATATTTGACAGCTTCCCGAGTTCTAAGTTTCTCTGGAGTTGAGAGAAGGTAGGGAAATGGATACAAAGAATTTTCATTTCAGTTATAATATAATTATTATTGGTTGTAGGTTCACAATATCACATGTGCGTATAAAGTCTTTAATGCGATATTATTGTGGACCTGCAACCATTGTCATCATTTTCGACACAGAAAATTGTGCCCATAATTATTACTATTATAATTGTTATTATTAATTATTTATTTATTTTTTATGGTCTATCACAGTCCTCTAATTCGACTGGGTGGTATTTATAGTGTGGGGTTCCGGGTTGCATCCTGTCTCCTTAGGAGTCCATCACTTTTCTTACTATGTGCTCTGTTTCTAGGATGACACTCTTCTGCATGAGTCCTGGAGCTACTTCAGCCTCTAGTTTTTCCAGATTCCTTTTCAGGGATCTTGGGGTCGTGCCTAGTGTTCCTATGATTATGGGTACAATTTCCACTGGCATATCCCATATCCTTCTTATTTCTATTTTCAGGTCTTGGTACTTATCCAATTTTTCCCTTTCTTTCTCTTCAACTCTGGTGTCCCATGGTATTGCAACATCAATGAGAGATACTTTCTTCTTGATTTTGTCAATTAAAGTCACGTTGGTCTATTTGCACGTATCACCCTATCTGTTCTGATCCCATAGTCCCAGAAGATCTTTGCCTGATCGTTTTCTAATGTTTTCTATTATTATTATTATTATGTATTATTATTATCATCATTATAATTTGAAAATATTAATAAACAAATACATCTACCATAAAAATTCTCTCATCTCTCTAAGAGAGAGGAGTTATCCTTACGTAATTGAAATGGAAAGGTTATTTTTATCTCTAAAATACTACCACATACGAATTTTGTAATTACAGTTACAGTGGGGCATCGCTTAATCGCGGATCAGTAATCACGGAATCAGTCATTCATGGGTTTTTTCTTGTACCACTTCTCATGCTATATCGCTGGTATGAATCGCAGTATCGCGGGACAAACGTGTTGTGTATGGAATGTTTATTGGTAGGCTAAGCCTCGGCCGCGGTCCGATAATCACCAACATACATGAAACAACTCACATTATGATATTAACTGACAAAAAGGTAATAAAACTATTCTCACCTTATATATTATTGGCATATCTTCATAATAAATAGCCTATTCAAGGTATATGTACGACGTTCATTGGTAGGCTAACCCTAGTTGCAGTGCGATAACCACTAACATACATGAACAGCTTCACATTATGATATTAACTGACAAGAAAAGTAATAAAACCATTCCCACCTTATATATTAAAGGCAGATCTCTGAATTAAGTTTCATTCAGTAACTAAAAACAGTGATGATATTGGTAAAACGACATCAGTTGATTATTTTAAGAACGTAAACAAAACCAGAATGCAAATGATAAATCGCGATGTTCATATCATAATACTATAATATGGTAATAATACATGCAATATGATTAGACACAGCAAAAAAACAGTTTTATTAAAATTATCATTATTCTTAATACACAACTATTATTCAACTTTTGCTAATGGATATCTGTTAATGTTACAACCACATCAGGCAACAGAGTCCCTCTCTCTCTCTCTCTCTCTCTCTCTCTCTCTCTCTCTCTCTCTCTCTCTCTCTCTCTCTCTCTAGAGAAGCAGCCGATTGCTGACGTCATCTGCCATAACTATTGAGCGTTTATCGAGTTGCGTTTGAGTTGTCACTGCCGATATTCAATGGTGGCTTCCAAAGATTAAAATAAAATACATTTTTACTCATTCTTCATGTAATGGAGATCTGAAGAAAGAATCTCTCTCTCTCTCTCTCAGCAACGAAGCGTAAACAAAATAATCTCTCTCTCCGCGATGAAGCATAAACGAAATTCTCTCTCTCTCTCTCGGCGACGAAGCGTAAACTAAATACTCTCACTCTTTCTCTCTCTCGGCGACGAAGTGTAAACGAAATACGTAAAACTATTTTTTACCTTCTATATTATCGTCATATCTTCGTAATAAAAAGGCTATTCGTGGAATAATTTCATATCAGTGAAATCAACTTTTATTATGCGAAGCCAGCCAGCTAACAAAATGTGCGTACGTATATGAAAATCAAATTACGGTGGCGTTCACAGCAAGATTTTCTTTCGAAATTGTAATGGTACTAGTCATGATGGTAGTAATAATGTTTGGGAATATACGTAACATTCATTTTCAATACACAATATCATTGTTATTCTGGTAGTAAATAATAGTTTAGAATGATCATATGTACTCTGCATTGTCAGGGGTTTGTGGCACGATGAAATAAACAAAATAAAGTTTTCCTTTTATGCTACGTGTTTAGAAAAACATGAATAGAATCGGCTTTGCGACTTCGTTTATTTTGTTATTTTTAATGATACACTAACTAACACAGATCTGTTGAGTCCAGTGTTACCAATTTCACAATTTTAATGCTAGCTTTCATTTTCTTGAAGTAATTAGCAAGAAACTTTTCAATCCAGCATCTGGCAGGAAAACTTGCATTTGTTTTCAAATACCTCTAGCATTCGTATTTTGACATCAAAACTGTAATGTTGTTTAATATTTCCTTTATTCTACTATGTTTGATATATCATGTAAGAAAAAGAACAAAATCTTGCAAAACCATTTTCAGGAATTAAACAAAATAGGTTTCAAAATTATTAGGAATCATGTAACGTAATGTACAAGTACACTATGTATGTTAGAAACATGATTGAATCGAAAAAAAGAGCAATCGGTTGAAATTGGCTGGGTGGCATTGTTGTGTATGATGTGAATATTTTAGCACTTTATGGAGCAAAATCTAGCAAGAAATTGCCATTCCCATTTGGCAACACTGGCCTGCCCACGTTTTATGTTGTTATTGAGTCGCGTTCGCCGCGTTCTTTAAATTGTACCCATATAAACGACTTAATTTTGTGGCATCCAAAAGCCCTGATTCTTTCACTCTTATGGGAAAGAAGCCTAAACGTCAGATGAAGGTTATTACATGTAATATATTAACAAGTGTTGTGAAGAAAAGAGGCCCACATGAGCATGCATATGTAGGCTTCTAGCTGTAATCCATAGGCTAGTAGGCTACATATGTACAGTAGCACATATACTACATATATTCTTAAGCCTAATGTTGTAAAATAACTTTGAAACTATCTTAAATTTAGTTTCAGGTGATAGTTGAAGACATATTTGGTGTTTGAACTAAAGTAGGCAGTTATAAACATTGGAATAGTGGTCTTGGGTGGGTTAACTATTAAAGTAGGCAGTTTTTAGCAATTTTTGAGGGAGGTACCAGGATAACACAGGTATTTACTTATCACGGGGGGTTCTGGGCCCTATCCCCCGCGATTATCGAGGCCCTACTGCACATCATTATCATTATTATTATTATTATTATTATCAACTGAAAATATCAATAAACTTATTACATACGAGTACCATAAAAATTCTTTCATCTCAGTAAAGGAGAGAGAGAGAGAATGTGTTTTTCTCTGTTCTCTTAGAAATGTTAATTGATGTACATACATTTCTAATGCTTCCAGCAAAACAGAGGGAGAGAGTTACCACTATGACATACATATCTTGTGTGGCAAGAGAAAGAGAGAGAGAGAGAGAGAGAGAGAGAGAGAGAGAGCAGAGAGAGAGAGGAGAGAGAGAGAGACGAGAGAGAGAGAGAGAGGGAGAGAGAGAGAGAGAGAGAGAGAGAGAGAGAGAGAGAATCATCCTTATTTAAAAGTGAAATGGATAGATTATCGTATTTCTTTAAAATAAGATCACATTCAAATTTTATAATTACAGTTATATTATTATTGTTCTAAAGGGTCCACAATAATAAAAAGTGTTAAGTGATTTTTGGACTGAAGATGAACCCAGGGAAGGGTTCGAAAGCTTTTTGTAAAGTTTTAAAAATTATACACGGACTCTCAACACTTTATATATTGTGGACCCTTTAGAACATTATATACTCTCGCAAGAGAGTTTTTCCCTACTATATTATTATTATTATTATTATTATTATTATTATTATTATTATTATATTGTTTGAAAGTTATTAATAAACATATAGTGCATGTATTATCAAAATTCTCTCGTTTCAGTAAAAGAGAGAGAGAGAGAGAGAGAGAGAGAGAGAGAGAGAGAGAGAGAGAGAGAGAGAGAGAGAGAGAGAGAGAGAGAGAGAGAAATTACATGAACACTTAGTGGCAACAACACAGCTTCTCTTCCTCTTGTCACATTACTTGATATATTTGACAGCTTTAGTACCTGGAGTTAGAAGGAGAAGACTGGGATTTCCTTCATTCTTACATAATTTTTTAAATTCATAAACTAAAACCTTACTAATTCACTATAGTATTTTCTTTAATAGATTGATATTATTACTGTTTACATTAACATTAATATTTGAAAATAGTAAATCATTTATTTCCCATACAAAAAACATGCATCTCTGTAAGAGAGAGAGAGAATTATTTTTATTATGTGATATCATTTAATTTTATTAAACTTACTAATACAGTATTAATTAATCAATATTAATACAGTAGTACCTCGAGATACGAAATTAATCCGTTCCGAGGCGCCTTTCGTATCATGAGGTTTTCGTATCTTGGACCACATTTTACATGTAAAATGGCTAATCCGTTCCAAGCCCTCCAAAAACACCCCAGTAAATTTCATAATAAAGCTAAATTGACCTATAAACAATGAAATACTACTACAATTTAGACCATTCAATACGTAACTTAATAATAAAAATGCAAAACCTGTAAATAGTGTATATTAAGTGTACAAGAAATATTATTACTGTAACGTAAAATGTGGAAGCTTACCTTTCGAGTGAGGCTATCTCCGAAAGTGGCGGCAGAGGAGGAGGAGGACAAATGGCAGATACGTACACTTAACTTTACGAAACACATAAAAAAATGTCAGGAAAACAAACTAAACTTTACAAAACACATTAACAAAACTGTAACACTTAACTTTACAAAAAACTTGAAATAAAATTTATTGTCTTTTTTTTTATTTTTACATTTTTTACTTTTTTATACTTTACGTAATTTCAATTTCTTCACCACCGAATGGATGCCAGTCCGTTTACGGAATTTTTCGAACCACCCCTGAGAAGCCTTGAACTCTGGGGTTGCCGTTGATGTCCCCTCTCCGCCGTCGTCTTCGGCTTGGGCAATCAGATCGCCGAAAATAGCGCTGGCCCTCTGGCAGATTGCCGTCTCGGTTATCGTATCGCCATCGATTTCTTTGTCCTCGATCCATACAAGAAGCAGCCTTTCCATTTCATTATGCACATGGCTCCTCTTGTTGGACAAAATAGTCACGCCCTTGGAAGGTGTAGCTGCTTTGATGGCTTCCTTCTGCTTAAGGATGGTGCCTATCGTCGACGGATTTCGGCCGTATTCCTTAGCGATCACACTCAACCGCAAGCCAGCTTCATACTTTTTTATTATCTCCCCTTTTGTCTCCATAGAAAGCATTCTCTTCTTTCTGTGAACTTCAGCAACTTTCTTGGGACCCATGACTATATGTACTGTACGTAATTAAGTTACGTATGTAGTACGTATACTAATTAGGTTCTTTACGATACTAAACGAAATCGTTGGACCGAACGAATGCCGCATGCGTACGATAAAGCTTCAGGTGCGAAGTGGCTGAGCGAAGGCACACCACCACGTAAGATGCATGATGGGAGGGATGCTGTCCAATAGGAGAGAAGGATCTCATGGCTTGGCTAGCATCAGGAACCAATGGGAGAGCAGGAGGACGGTGGCGAGTCTACTAGAACTAAGATGGCGCAGCGCGGCGCGAGTTTCAAAATTGTTATCGGGCGAATCTCGGACTTTCAGAAACCTTTCGTATCTTGAAAACTTTTCGTATGTAGAGCAGTAAAATTTTTCGTGTCAGCTTTCGTATCTCGAGTTTTTCGTAAGTTGAGCCTTTCGTGTCTCGAGGTACCACTGCATTTGAAAATTAGTAAATCATTTTTGTATCGTAAAAATGTATTTAGTCATGAAAATAACATAAAAATACACTAATTATTATTTTCATCTGAAAACCCAGCAAATAGGTGACTTTCCCGCAAATAATGGGTGGATATGGTCCAGAGAGAAATTTCCAAGTCTGTGAATCCGGAGAAAGTGAATAAGGGGGGCCCACTGTATTTTATGAGGGTCTCTCTGTGCTTAGGCAAATACCAAAATACGTACTGATAACAAGACAACAGCACTATCTATTAACGAAAAAATAACTAAGTCTAGTTCACGTATTTGTCAATTTTCAACTTAAAACACTGCATATAAAGAAAAATAACCTTGTCACATATGGACAGAGTTTCTGGGGATTAAATTATGCTAAATAGAAGCAAGAAAATTGCTCTGAATAGAGTTAAATACAGCGAAATAATCTTACCTCCGCCCTCATCTGACTTTCCCAAACCAAAACATGATTGGTTTGTTTGTATTTTACAATACAAATAGCAATACAAGACTACATACTGTATCATTGAATACTGTGAAGTAAAGAACAGAGGAAAAGATGCATATTTGTTATGTTTGGATTTTATGTGGCGGTCTTGGCACCTAGCCTAAGAAAATGATAACCAGACAACGGCACTATAAACCCTACGGAGTGTAAAACCCAGTCATGAATATATTCAACAAGCGCCATAAAACTGAAATGCCGCTAACCGATGGCGATGGTAACCGTGGGCCCTGTATTGGTAAGTGGAATACGTTCGGCATGTGTACCACAAGTCTGACGGCTCTTTGGAAAGGCACTACAACCATGCTAGAAAACCAAAAAGTATGTGAGCACACACTTCCTGCTATTCATTCTAAAAATTTCCAAGAATATCTCCAATTGATTTTGGAGCTTGTCCCAGAGAATTACTGCTTGGACCATCATTCCCTCTAAATACAACCTCCTAATAAAAAGAGAGAGACGAATGATAGATTTCTGCTGAAGACAAAGGAAGCAATAAGAGTGAGATTAAACCAGATTAAACTCTGAATAGAGTTAAATACAGCGAAATAATCTTACCTCCGCCCTCATCTGACTTTCCCAAACCAAAACATGATTGGTTTGTTTGTATTTTACAATACAAATAGCAATACAAGACTACATACTGTATCATTGAATACTGTGAAGTAAAGAATAGAAGAAAAGATGCATATTTGTTATGTTTGGATTTTATGTGGCGGTCTTGGCACCTAGCCTAAGAAAATGATAACCAGACAACGGCACTATAAACCCTACGGAGTGTAAAACCCAGTCATGAATATATTCAACAAGTGCCATAAAACTGAAATGCCGCTAACCGATGGCGATGGTAACCGTGGGCCCTGTATTGGTAAGTGGAATACGTTCTGCATGTGTACCACAAGTCTGACGGCTCTTTGGAAAGGCACTACAACCATGCTAGAAAACCAAAAAGTATGTGAGCACACACTTCCTGCTATTCATTCTAAAAATTTCCAAGAATATCTCCAATTGCTTTTGGAGCTTGTCCCAGAGAATTACTGCTTGGACCATCATTCCCTCTAAATACAACCTCCTAATAAAAAGAGAGAGACGAATGATAGATTTCTGCTGAAGACAAAGGAAGCAATAAGAGTGAGATTAAACCAGTGGAGGATAACCATAAAAAAAACTGCAACTCCCCTTCACCATCTCCACCATGTAAGGTACTGGTCCCGAGTCTCCACGCATGTCCGGAGGTTGCAACTGTCCATATCCCAGAACCCGAGGTCTGCATTTATCCTAGAAAGGTAAAAAACAAGACTACCAATAGATACTCCCTTATTGCTTTAATCCGAGCTGCATAATCAATTAGGAAGCGAAAATGTTCTCAGAAAAGAGTTAACTCTATTCCTCGCTAAAATCCCGCTGGCACCAAACCCTTTAAAACTGGCTTCACAAACTCACTGGGTTGGCGCCTCCACTTCTCTAAGCTGACACAGAGATGAGACAACTTAGCTATTGAGTAAAAAGTAACAACTCAACAAGCTAGACTGAAACTCCATCAGCAGGTCTGTCAGTCTTGAGTTTGTTTCCCCTCAGGAAAGGGAAAGAAACCGAAACTCCTACTCAAAACGGTTAAAGGGCCAATAAGTGTTTGTATCGCAAGAGGTGGTCTTTGCTCTCTGCGACTTTGTGAGAAACAATATGACAAGCCAAGGCAGACCTAAAGGGAGATTTGCGCGTCCAAGTACAAGAAAAATTACGAAATGCTCTCTAATAGGAGACAGCATTGGTTCACTTCACAAATATCTAGAGGGCACTAAAATATGCTAAGACAAGCCTTTTTTCTCAACTAAATGAGGATATAGCAAAGAGTAGTGTTGCAACAAACGCCGACCAGACCGAACAAGTTCCTCCAACTCTATTTCCAACTCTTCTTCCACCAGCGGGTGACAAGAGGAGACAGCTGCCAACAGGAGGTAAACAAAACAGCTTAAAGGATTGCTCTTTCTTCACAACCCTCGGTGACAGAAAGCCACACTCGTCAATAGGAGGCGACAGCAGCCGAGTGCTGTATTGCATACACCACGACTCGATGAAAGGAAGACAGTCTTAAGCGACTCAGGACTCGGCTTAGTCCGTATGAGTCAACAACGTCTGCATGACTCAACTGAGGGAAAGAAAACGAAGCGCAAGAAATTTGGGAAAGATTGGGAGGCAGTGGGAGAGGAGTCACAACGACTCTCCCACCTTGTCGGAGAGCAAACGTACATAGTACTTGAAATCATTCCTATACAATACATTGTTAGAAAGCTCTGAAGCTAGAATAATATCTAACTTGGAGAGAACCTTGGATACTATAGACAGTATAGACTTGACAGAAACATTAATCAAGGCAGTAATAAGAGATTTGTCGATAGCCAAAGAAAAAGCAGGCAAAGAATGAACACAAGCATTGCAAAGAAAGAGGAATAAGCTAGGAGACAAAAATTTAGAATAACCAAAACATGAGAAATCACATATACAGTCAACTGAGTTGACATAATATCGGAATGAGTAAAACTAGATACAGACACATTATCATCTCAATAAAGTTTCTATACATATACATATTACATATTAATAGACCTATGCATGCTAACACCTCAGACTAGGTGTTGATGACGGCAAAATGAGCCTACAGAGCGATGATTAACGTTTACCAAAACGGTCCTTAAGCAAACGCTTTAAACGAGATTCAGACCGTGAAAAGGGTGAAGCAGGTTTTGGAGGGCACAGAACCCCATCGTCCCGAGAACCGGGTCTGGCAGCGGACACTACCAACTGTTGCAGGGTAGTCCTAGGCTTGGGCTACATACAGATGAGGGCACCAATAGCTTACTTCTAACAGGGGAATGCGAAAGAGTGCACACTATGGAGGGATTCGGAACGTTCCCGTCACGAACTCGGTTAAACCTGTATTAAAACTAAAAATAGGTTTAATGTTATGTTCTAACTTCTCGATACACTTTTCCTGAACCAAATGGGGTGTAGAAGGCGGAAGTGCAAAGGAAGTCAATACTAGCACTACCAAAATGCCTAGTCTGAGTAGGGAGTAGGGCTAGCTGCAGATGAAGGGACACTAAGTAGGATAGAACCGACGGGTTTAAATCCCGACTTAACTAACTGCTTTCGCAATCTATCAGTTCCATTCTTTTCTATATATATATGACATATTCAGACATAAATTTCTCAGAACAATTCACTACATTCTTCACATCTCATTCCAAGATCACACTGTACTCTTGCAACCTATACAAACTGAATGTTGATCTACTTCAAATTCCAACACCCTGCTTACACCAAAATATTTCCTTCATAGCCTGATGTTATTGGTTTTGCTTCCAGTGAAAGATATCCTAGGAAAATGAAATTACAATGCCGTAAAATGGTGTAAAACAGCCAAACTTCATAGAATACCAACAATCGCCTAACAGCAATGGCGGCAAGGAGAATTCTGACTAGCTAAAACATTTGAAACACACCTGGTGGAGAACAGGTAAACTAGACAGTCATTTGGGCAGACATTCGATTTTTTTGTTTGAATGCCGACTCGCCTAATCTGTGCAGAGATACAAGTTAACTTTAACAGTAGGTAAGATTCATTCATTTTACTAAATGACAAACTTGCTAAAACAATGTTCAAGGTACTTTGGTTATCAATAACATGCAAATATTGTAATCTCAAACTTACCTGTTATAAATATTCTTTCACTTATAACTAGTGCATTGTCAAGACCGGAAAGGAAAATAGTTAGAGCCATGAGAGATGGGACATATAAGAAGACAGCAAGTAAACCATAAAATCTACGTAGCCAAGCACCAGGTAACCAACGCTTCTGGAAAAATCATAATTAAGAATATTTGATTATGCTATGAAAAAGAATGTGTGAATATATTATGACAATGTGTTAATGATCAATCACAAAAATAAAAGGTCATTACAGATACATACATTCAAAGGAAACTTAAGATTCCCTAATCTCTTCAGTCTTAATTGACATCTTAATAGCATGTCACAAGCCAAAGATTTCCAAATATAAGAAAAATGAAACATGCAAACAATACCTACCCCCAATCTCTCGAAGGTTTCAAGCTGTGAAATATGATCACCTAACTTTTCCACTGCAATGCCAAAAAAATTCAAGGTTGCCCACCAAAACACAGGAGTTGAAACACCATGCCATATGTAGACAAAAGTGAAAACTAAAGCAGTTCCTTGCAACTGCTTTACTATACTTTTATCTGATCCAACCCATGGAATGTAAATATGCCTGAAAAGTAAAATTTTATGTTGATTGTTCATACCATTCAACAACCTCTGTGCATTAGAATCATGGTTTATCTATAATATAATTTTAAACATTTGTTGACAAAAAGAAAATAAGAGCTTTCTTTCTTCAAAATGCCTTAGCCAAGACATTTTGTCTTTTATCAAAGTTACTTCTATGACTGTGTATATAATAAACTGTAAACAAAGTTTTATCACTGATGAATAAACCATATTACCAATAATGAATACATAACCTACTTTCTCAAACACATTTAAACAACAAGAAAATTACCTACTTTAGCATGAAGCGATAAAGGCCATGATCAAAATATCGCCAAATATCTGAGAACCTGTAGGTCATGAGAGTACATCTGGGATGTCTTGGCGGGTCATATCCTTCAACCCTTGCTACTACAGATGGCAATCCATATAAAACTGAAATATTATAGAAAATTTTCAAGCAATAATACATTTTTAATGTTTTAACATAGAGAGGTCTGTTTAACAGAAACAAATCCAGCCATGCACATAATGCACACTTGCAATAGAACTTAAATTTTTAACTGAAAAGTGTACATAAAAGGCTAATAATAATGATCACAGTGAGAGGTCCAAGGAAAGTACTGTATATACTCGCATATTGTGCGACTTTTGAAGACCTAATTTTGGAGCTAATTTTAAGGGGGTTGCATCATACTTGAGATATAAAATTAGCGTATGTAATATTACATACTAGTATCGTTTGATAAAATACAAACATAATGAATATGCATCTTTTCCATGGATCTTTTAAAAAGTTATGCTTTACTTCACTACATCTAATAATATTGTATGTATTTTCATATTACTATTGTTGTATCATAAAATACAAAAATAGCAATCAATGTTTTGGTTTACAAATCAGCTGAGGACAATTGCAATTTTACTGTACTGAAGTCAAATCAGAGCAATTTTCTTGCTTCTAGTTAGTGTAAATGAATCTCAAGATACTCTATTGAAATGGGACAAGGTTGTTTTATTATGTTATACAGTGTTTTCAAGTCAAAATATCATTTGAATTCATATTGTTGTGAACGAAATATATATTTTTTTTCGTTAGTAGATGGCGCCGAGGGCATGTTTATTGTGTAAAAAAATCAACAGATTGCGTTCGATATTTTCACTTGATTTCATCAGAATACTACAAGCTTTACATATTTATCTTTTATCGGAGTGAACAAAGTAAAATGTGTTCTTTCATGCAAAATAGTTTTGATTAAAACACATTTCTCTCAAATTTTGTTTACGGTCAAGTTTGATGCTGCTCTACAGAAGTTTCCATGTAGCCAATGCACAATAATAGTCGTTAGCAGATGAACATTCTTTCCTCAGCTTCAGTTAAAACTAGCAGCTTAAATTTAGCAGTAGTACATATATGCCTTCGCCAATCTTTTCTCCACAGAGAATAAGGATATAGTCATAAAAATATATCAGTCCTATTCTTTTTAACTACGGTAATCTTATACTATCGTACAAAGGTTGAAATTCAAGCAAGCTGCTGTAGTTATTGGATTCGGTTCCTAGCAAATCAGCTGTTTCTGGCTGTATGTGTTTACACAAGTATAACATTACTGACGATACTTTTAACTCTCTCTTTTACTCTTTTTAACTTAACTAGAAGATGGAATAGATAAACAGGAGGAAAAGAGGTTAGCCTATTGTAATTTGGTCTCAAAAATTGAACTCACATGTTACATGAGATACATGATCAAAGCATTGTTTCAGGGTGAAAATTTGGGGGTCGCATAATATGCGAGATTGTGTTACATGGGTAGTTCTTTAATCGGCCTGAACCAAAGACAATCAGCGGATGGAAAGAGAAAAAATGAACTTGTAAATCAATAAGACTGTGCAACTTGTAAATCAATAAGCCTATTTCATTCCAAGTCTTTCATTATATCTTGGGTTGTTATTGTTTAGCTTTCAAAGCATTTGAAATCTGTAACAAACAATCTGACAGGAAAACTCCATTTACAACAACTTTCAGCTTACCTACATACTTGAGTTGCAGGAATGCTGCTAAAAAGTACACAAACCCTGCCATGGACCATGAATTCATCTTTTTAACAAGTTCTGGGGTGGAGTGCAGAGAACTGAAACAAAAGACAGCTCACTCAAACCACAAAAATTAACACAACTGAAAATGCAAATACATAGTCCATTTTTCATACAGAAGTAGCAACTTCTCTAGATTGAAAAACATAGTAAGATGAAACAAGCAAGTATGTAGAGTAATAGTTTCAAGTCAGTGTGAATGTTAAGAACAACTAACAACTTAAAATCTAAAGTTACCAAATAATAATCAAAACATGAATACCACAAACTTGCTTAAGGGAGTTATTAATAAATATAAAGTCTATACCTTTCTCTATACAGTAGAAACATGGATACTACTGACTATGATAATGGAGATGATATTAAAAAGGTATGACCATATGTGGATACAATTAAGCAGCCAGAAAAAGAGATCTCAAAGGCTGAGATGGATTAGGCATGTGATGAGAAGAAATAAACTACAGTTGGTTGTCAAGCACAAGACTGATTCGTAGAACTTCTAAAGATTTACTACCACATCCTCCACTTTAAGTGGATGGGACTCTGCTGAATGAGTCGGAAGAGTTGGCTATATTTGGTGTAACGTCTGATTAGCATCTTATTTTTGAGAAAAATCTAATGAAAGTGTCAGCAAATATTGCACAAAAGTTGGGTATATGTGTGGCCTCATATATTTATACAGGCAGTCCCCAGTTATCGGTGGACACGTTTAACCTCTTCATTACCGAAAGTTTGTTTGGAGGTAGGTGGGTACCACCATTCAAGTCTACTACACCGCACCGGGTGCATAAAGGTGGTATGCGTAGTACCACCAAAACTCCTCTTTTCAGATAGGGACTTCCAATCATTCTGTAATTTCGGTTTGAAGAGTTTGGAGCAAAATAAACAGTATGACACGATGCCAGACGTATGATGAACCCAAAAAAATATTATTATTGCTTATAGTAGTGTGTAGGTGACAGATGAACTGCGTCTCAACAAAAAATCACAAAACCAGACAAGCGTAAACATGTAATAACTTCTACCCAAGTAAAAAACCAGTTGTATCATCATTTACTGTATTTATTTATTTATTCACATTACATTTTACAAATAAAAGATATTAACACCAGATAAATGAAGGTAGAAATAAAGCCTTATAGTAACTTTATATATATAAAAAAAACCAAACCAGAGAAAAAAAGCGATTTTTTCTGAGGACAAGAAACTTGAAAAATAGTTTATTTTAGATACCCCTGATGCCCCTAAAGTTGTTTTCTGTGATGAAACTAATCTTAGAAAACGTAGAAAATGACATTGACCAATTTTTGAAAGATATACTATAAAATTTGCGATTTCCATATTTATTGGCGGGGCTTTCGCTTTAGTTTTGCTCTTTTTTTTGTTATTACGTGCTTATTTACGGTTCTATTTTGATAATACTTTATGTGCATGTTCCAGGTGCGATATAACAACATTCTGTAAGACCGAATTTCTATTCAAGACCGTAGTTTTCTCACCGACCACCAGTGTCCCTTGTACAAGGGACACTGAGTTTCACATTTTTTTCATAAAATCATTTATTTTCCCTGTAGGATGATAAAACTAACAGAGAATATGCGTTATTATAGTGCTAATAATACCTGATAATTTCATTAGCCTGTCTTGATTAGTGTATTTTTGGCAAATATTTTTACGATCGGCACCCCTCCAAACTTGAGTCACTACCGAGAGATTCAGTTCGGCAGCAAACGCAATGTTTACATTCTGCTCACCCACCCGGTAAAGAAGGGGTTAATGGTGATCCAGTTTTATGGTGCTTAAAATTGGCGATTTATGGTGGCATAACAGGCCAAGTTTTTGTTATTGGTGACATAAGGTGCCAGTAATAGAGTTATGGCACCGCAACGTACCTAACAGAAGTGCCATTCACCGGTTATCTGTGCCATTAACCTAAACCTGGCTAAATAAGGGCCATAAATCGCTGAGTTTAGGTTAATGTCAGTTTTTGCTTATCAGCACCCTGCAGAGAATTGAATCCCCCTGATAACTGGGGACTGCCTGTAACAAGGATAAAATCAACACAGTTTTAAAACCAAGTCATTTGTCCCTTCTTTACTAGCATACTGTTCTCCAGTGTGGATGTCTGCCTCTGCCAGAGATTTATCTCTTAGATAGAGTAGTTTGTGGTGCTACGCTTCTGCTTCCTATCACAAACAGTTATGACTTGGATCATGAATACTGATTCTTGATCCTCATTTTCTGCCAAGAGCAACCAGATTTGCTGAACAGCAGCACCAATATGCAGTAAATGTCAAACTTCTCAGTCTAAAGGTTGGTTTATTTCTCACTCTATTGGAATGTAGAACAGTTTCTCTGAGGATGTTGTGCAATGAAAACCTCAAAAGTTTGAGTGGACATGCAATAAATGAGTACCCTAAAACCATTCACATTATATTCTAATAACATTTATAGTTTAAAATACTAATAATTTATTATATTTTTTCCTAATAATTGATCTCTTCTTTCTGCTTTTCCTATTATCATCTGTAACTTCTTTCAAATGAACACCATATTCTTTGGAAGCTTGAATTTCAAGTCAATGGGCCGTGTAGGCTTGTTTCATATGAATAAGGTTCATGCTCTGAATAAAAAAATATATACAAAAGCACAGTAGTAGAATGAAGATCTACTGGAAAGCCTGCAAAATCATGGAGAAAGAGGACCTTAACTGATGGGAATTCAGGTGGAAATGGCACAGGACTGGGATGACTCGAGAGTTATTTCATATTTAACCATTTAATGAGAATACTTATGTGAAAATGTCTTTGATGATGACTTCATAGAAAAAAATAATTTACTATAAAACTTGTAAGTTGCTGACAAAAAAACTTTGTAAACCAGAAATCAAATCACTTACTATGAAACCTTCAAGTTGGATGACAAAAATATAACTCAAAAATCAAGAAAACATGGCAGTGAACTTTAACAAGCTAAACTGCAAGTGGTAAAAAAAAAAAAAAAAAAAAAAAAAAAAAAAAAAAAAAAAAAAAAAAAAAACTGATACCAGTAAGAACCCAATACATAAGAGTGACAAAGAACAATTAAAATTATGTTACAGTAATACTTCAATCTTATGCGCTTCAAGTTGCATGAATTCACAATAGCGCAAACTTTTCATTGGAACCTAACTAATTATCATAAGCAAGTACAGTGGACTCCCCGTATTCATGTTCTCCAGATTCGCGGACTCACTCATTCGTGGATTTCTCTCGGAAACATTTCCCTACATTATTCACGGAAATTTGCCTATTCATGGTACAGGCGGGTACCCCAGGGTTACGACGTTCCGATTCCGGCATTACGGACGTTCCGAGGCTGGGTTACGACGCTTTTCTTAAAATATTCAATGGAAAAATCCGTCCTGGGTTACGACGCTTGTTCCGAGGTTACGACGCCGACGCTTCCGACGCTCCGAGTTAACGACGCTTTTAAAAAACGCACACTATGATAAAAATCCTTTATAGTTTAGCACAGTATATTAATAAAAATAAAGTTTCTGGTTAGAATACAACAAAAATTTTGAGGTTATGATGATTTTCGACACTTTTTATGTCGTATTTTTTTCAATGTTTTTTAGTGATGCCCTCATATGCGGAACTAGTTTGCCGAGCGAATGAATACATACTAGCTTGCGGTGCGCAAAGTTTACATATAACAGTCCAAAAGCGCAAATAATGAAAAAATCATTGCTCGTTTCCAGTAATAATAACAAAACGAAGTTTCTGGTTAGATTACAACGCAAATTCCAAGTATCCAAAGAGAGACATTATCCAGTAATTTGACCAGAGAGAGAGAGGAGGAGAGAGAGAAGAGAGGAGGAGAGGGAGAGAGAGGAGAGAGAGAGAGAGAGAGAGAGAGAGAGAGAGAGAGAGAGAGAGAGAGAGAGAGAGAGAGAGAGAGAGGCGTCTTTCGACGCTCCGAGTTAAGGACAGAGAAGTGTTCGTTTCGTTAAACGGCCTCTGACTCATGCCAGTAAATGTTTTGTTGATACAAATAATATACTGTAAGCCTATTTAAAGATACGTTTACTTTAATTAGTCTATATGATATGTAAATAGTAATCAACTGTTCTTGTAGCCCTCAAGATTTGGCAAAATCGAAGTATCCAAAGAGAGACATTATCCAGTACACTGGAACCTTGACATATGAATTTAATTTGTTCCGTTACCATCGTCGTATATCAAAACAGTTGTATCTCAAAGCATTTTTTCCCATTAAAAATAATGTAATATGTATTAATCCGTTCTTGCGCTATGAAACCACACCTAAACACAGCTAAATTACATATAATATACACATACATAATGATAAAATAACATAGCAATGTGATAAATGATAATAAATGTTAATAAAATCAATTAAAAAAAAAAAGGAATTTTACTTACCACAACGAAAGATGACGTGAGGCCAGCAGGGGGAGGAGGTAGGGAAGGGTGGCAGGGAACGATTTGTTCTCTTTTTATTTACATATGTACACTAATAACTATGTAATAAACACAAATGAAATAACATTGCTAAACTAATTTTTATTTATTTTTTTTAATCAGTTCGTAGTTTAGAAATAATGGTGATGCCTTTGGAAGGTTTTTATAGCTTCCTTCTGCTTGATGATCGTGGATATTGTAGAAGGATTTCGACCATACTCGTTTGCCAAATCGACGATACGAACGCCACGTTCATGCTTTGCTATAATTTCATGTTTTGCTTCCATCAAAATCATTTTCTTGGGTTTTTTCTTATCACCTGCTTTGTCTTTAGCTTTGAGACCCATGGTTAATAATAAAATAGACAAAATAACCAGAAAAATACGCACAAATACAACAAACTAAACAACGACGTGTTAACATGCAGCACCAACAAACAAACAGACTGAACGCCATTTATCGGTCGCCTATACAACTAACACTCATCGCAAAATCATATCTCAAATATTTCGTTGTATATCAAAGCTTATATTTTCGCAAATTTTCTGTTGTATCTCAAAACATTCGTATATTAGGGCAATCGTATGTCAAGGTTCCTGTGTAATTTGATCAGAGAGAGAGAGAGAGAGATGAGAGATCGAGAGAGAGAGAAGAGGCGAGAGAGAGAGAGAGAGAGAGAGAGAGAGAGAGAGAGAGAGGCCTTGGCAACAATGGTCAGGGGGATTGACGTAACGTTTATTTTCTGAACAGATAGGACAGAGAAGTGTTCGTTTCATTTAACGGCCTCTGACTCATGGCAGGAAATGTTTTGTTGATACTAATATATAAGCCTATTTAAAGATACATTTACTTTAATTAGTCTATATGATACGTAAATAGTAATCAGCTGTTCTTGTAGCCCTCAAGATTTGGCAAAATCACTCCAGGTTGTACATAAAACTTCAAGAATGTAGTGTCACCAGAGGATTACAATAGTTTTTACCTTCAAGAACCAGCATTCTTTTATGAAAATAACTCCAGGTTGTACATAAAACTACAGGAAACAACATGTAGTGTAATCAAAGGATTACAAGTAAGGTTTTTATAACTTTTCATTAGTTTAAGACATATTTCCAAGCGTCGTTCCGGCTTACGACGATTTTCGGCTTACGACGCGTCTCAAGAACGGAACCCCCGTCGTAACCCGGGGACTGCCTGTATTTTTCTATGATAAATATCCAAAAATTATTATTTCTTTAAAATAAATTTCATCATAAAATGCACTTTTTGAGATAAAATTATTAAAAAACCAAGTATAAAAATTGTTAAGTTGGTTTTTCTTGAGTTTGAACTAACAAAATAGAAGGTTTTAAGCATTTCTATAGGGGTTCCAACTATTCATGGGTTTTAACTATTCAAGGGGGAGTCTGGTATGCATCCCCCACAAATACGGGGGGACCACTGTATTTATGTACGTACTATGTTTATTAATAATAATAATAATAATAATAATAATAAAACTTATCACAAAATTCGTATGTGATAGTATTTGAAAGAAATAACCTTTCCATTTCATTTTTAATACTCTTGCGAACAGGCTGAAAATATAAGGGTGAGGTACACGATTTTTCCCCCGGGTCAAAAAGAACATGCACATGGAAAAGTTTTTTGGTAAAATTCGGAACGTCCGAACTATAACTGATATACGCTTCTGGTTAGAGTTATCATGTCGGCAAATGATTGACTTATTTCTTAAAGCAATCAGAACATTTTTGTGAGGATTAGAAATAATGAAAAAGATGTGATGAATGTGAAATTCTAAAGAAAAATCATAGATATTTTTTGGAAATACAGGCAGTCCCCGGGTTATGACGGGGTTCTGTTCTTGAGACATGTTGTAAGCCGAAAATCGTTGTAAACTGGAACATCGTCAAAAATCCTTAAGACTATCTTACTTTTAATGCTTTGGGTGCATTAAAAACTCTGTAAACTGCATTCTTGTTGCATTTTTCATTAAAAAAACCTTCAAATATTGATTATTTTGCATTTATGGAGTCATATTTCTTCTGCCAGATCAGTGTTGTAAGCGGCGTAACCCTGGAATATGCATCATAAACCTGGAAATAATTTCTGACAAATATAATTGAAAGGCGCTGTAACCTTGGAACGTCGCAAGCCAAACCTGTCGTAACCCTGGGACTGCCTGTAATCATGAAAAATATAATCATTAGGTTTGGGGAGTTTTATACCCAAATTATGTAGAAATGTTTGATCTTTCATGTGGAAGCAATAATTTTGCTATAAATGTGTTTCCTAATGAGCTGTAATTGATTAAAATGCAAATTTTTTATGTAGTGCAATTTTCAGATTTTCCAACCTACTCGTGTTAATGTTTTGTATCGTAGCTAAATAAGCTATCGGCGTCGGGTTTGCGTTTTCTTTGAGATTCAAATCTGTTGACCCAATGTCGTCAACTAATTTCTAAGAGATTTTTTTTTTCACGAATTTTCCCCGAAAATAACTTACACATGACGTACCTGGTGCGTCATCTGTGCACTTAAGAAAATAATTTATTGACACGCGATGCGTCATCAGATCACGAGAGGGTTAAGTACAAACAAATCTTCTCCATCTCTCTCTCTCTTACAGAGATGAGAGAATTTTATGGTACATTACTGTATGTTTATCAATATTTTCAGATGATAATATAATAATAATAATCATATAACTGTAATGACAAAAGGATGCACATAAAAAATTCTTTCCCTCATCTTTTGTTTTTAATTCCACCAGAAGCTGAAAGTCCAGACCTGTCAAATATGTCGAGTAATGTGACAGGAGGGAGAGGTTACCAATTAGTGATTAATGAATGATCTATGTTGAGTAATGTGACAGGAGGGAGAGGTTACCAATTAGTGATTAATGAATGATCTCTCTCTCTCTCTCTCTCCAAATGTATGTAATCTTCACACACTCCTACCATTTATTTCTTTTTTAAGGGTAATTTATTACGCTAACTTTTAAATGATATTAAAGTAACTTCAATTTTCTTTAAAAGTGATCTTAATACTTATGTAAAGACAACGACTCTCTCTCAAAGTTGTATTGGTCCAAATAAAATGACAAATTTTCAAAGACAATTTGTATTTTTCATAGCTACAAACCTGAGGTCTTAACAATAGGATAATTTCTAGTGCCTAGCTAGATACGGTTAAAACACAGATGAAAGCAGTTAATCTTGTGAGATCTGGCAACGCGTGCTTATGTCGGGTGAAGAATGGTCAAGGACCACGCACCTACGCCACCCCATCAGTCTTTCCCAACTCAGGATGTCTTAGCAGACAGAGGGGTGGCTAGAGGTGGGCAGTATATTGTTAAGACCTCAGGTTTGTAGCTATGAAAAATACAAATTGTCTTAGAAAATTTGTCATTTGTTCATCCGCGAACAAACCTTCGGTCTTAACAATGGGATAGACTCATACTTGGAGGGAGGTATAAGACATCCTAGACCAGCTGGGGGCCTACCCACCAGTCCAGCTCCAGAAGAAATAACTTCCGGAGAGGGACTGAAGCCCATGAGAAGTTAGATAAATTGATATCTAACCACTTAGACCCTGAGTGATGTACAATGATATATGGGAAACAAAGAGAAACTTTGACTGTCCAATAACAAACCAACACATCAGGGTTTGCTATCGCTCTGAATCCCTCCTTGCCAAGGAGTGAGCATGTGTTACTGAATAGAGGGTTTGATATTTGTATACCAAGCGACCACACTATCAGTATGACTACCTTGTTCACCTGTATCAGACCAGTACAGCGAATGACGTGTCTATTCCTTAACCTGCCAGAAGGAGGAAGGAAAGGTACAAGAGACAAGGAAACCAGCCAACTCCCTCATTCTCTCATCCACACAACCATCTTAGGTAAGATACAAAAGTGCCCTGTTAAGGGCAACTATGAGTTACACAACCTGTTGGGCAGCCACCACAGGACCCGGGGAAAATGTGTCCACAGATCTGTGGGCAACATCCTTAAGATAGAAAGAGGTGAATGTGGAATGGCATAACCAAGTATCAGCACTCAGCACTCTTGTACAGCCAAGTTCATTCTGAAAGCCAGAGGGGGACCAATGCCTCTAACATCATGCGCTCTAGCCTGCACAGACATGGCAGTGGAATCAAGAGTCAAGTATGCCTGTCTGATGGCTTCCTGTATCCAAAAAGATAGTATTCTTCGACACCTTATTCTTTGTACGCCCTGCGCTAACAAAAATTCTGCGGCAGCCTGGTCTAAGGTGCCATGCCCTTTAAGATAGTATCGCAGGGCCTGGACAGGACACAACAAAAGCTCTTGAGCATCACCACCCACAAAGTCATTCAGTGATGGAATGGAAAATGAAGTGAACTCATCATTGTGCACCGAGGGATTTTGGGTCTTGGCCATGAATTCCGGTACTAATTTGAAGGACACCGACCCCCAACCCCTGGTGTGCTTCACATCATAGCTCAGACCGTGGAGCTCTCCTACCCTCTTGGAAGATGCCAAGGTCTTGAGCATCAAGTTCCTGTCAGATGAGTGAAACAAAGGCTCATATGGACCCTTAGTGAAGCTCTTGAGAACCAAGGAAACATCCCACGTCAGAGGCTTGAGCTCTCTAGAACTCAAACTGCTCAAACCCCTAACTAGCAAGGAAAGTTCCCAGGACGAGGAGATGACAATACCTCTAAGGCGTAACACTCAACTCAGGGCCGCCCTGTAGCCCCTAATGGCAGAAACGGACAAACTTTTCTCATCTCAGAGGAAGGTTAAAAAGTCTGCTATTCGCTGAATAGAGGTTGCAAGTGGAGAAAAAACCCAGTTTACGACACCAATCACAGTAGATTGCCCATAGCCTTGGTAAACCACAGAGGCTGACCTTTTGAGACTGCTGGACATATGCCCTACTGTTCTCTGAGAAAAGCCTCTCTCTCGGAGGAGATACTTGATAGCCCTCCAACTGTGAAGAAACAGGGATTCTACTGACCGGTGGAACCTTTCTGCATGGGGCTGACACAGGAGGTGTCACCAAGGGGTAATTTCCCTTGGAACCTCCAACAACGACTACAGCAGATCTGGAATCCAATCTGTCTGAGGCCACAAATGGGCAGCCAAAGTCATCCTGAGACCCTACAAACTCATCAGTCTGTTCAGAACCTGACGGATCAAACAAAATGGAGGGAAGGCATACATCTCCAGGTTGTCCCAGGGATGTTGTAACGCATTCTCCGCTAACGCCAAAGGATCTGGATCTACTGAACAGAATATCTCCAGTTTCGTGTTGAATTGAGTCGCAAAAAGATCCATCATGGGTGTCCCCCAAACCAGGAAGAGCTTGTCTGCTACTTCTTGAAGGGACCACACTGTGCCTGGGATCTGATCCCAACGACTGAGTTTGTCTGCGACCACATTCCGTTTGCCCGGGATATAACTGGCTGAGAGCTACACTGAATAGCAGACCACCCACTGGTGAACCTCGATGGTCAAGTCGTGAAGTTGATGTGAAACCAGACCCCGCTGCTTGTTCACACAGGCGACCACCGTGGTGTTGTCCGACATGAGAACGACAGAATGATTCTCAACTTTCTCCCGAAACTCCTTCAGACCCAGGAAGGCTGCCTTCAACTGCCAGACGCTGATATGCTGCTGTTTGTCCTCCAAACTCCAAATGCCAGAGGCCATGAGGCCGCCTAAATGAGCCCCCAACCTGCAAGGGAGGCATCTGAAAACTGAAGGAAGTCCGGTGGTAAAGAACTAAGAAGGACACCCTTCAAAAGATTTCGGTTGTCCAATCACCAACGAAGGTCCTCTCTTACCTCCAAAGACAGAGGAACCTCTAACAGTGAGAGAGCCACCGGAGACCAGAATTCCCCCAATCTCCATTGTAGAGATTGAAGATGAAGACACCCATGAGGGACCAGCTTCTCCAGGGGAGACAACACTCCTAGGAGAACCTGCCACTGATGAGCTGACTGATGTGGTTCCAAGAGGAAGTTGCGTGCCACCACTAGCAACTTCTTGAATCTCTGATCAGACGGGAAAACTCTTGCAACCGCCGTATCGATGACTATGCCCAAGTAGAGAATACTTGACTGAGTACAGTGACTCTTCGGGGGTAACCACAATGCCCAGTACCAGACAAAACCAAAGCAGACGATCTCTGTCCTGCAGCAGCTTTTCCCTGGATCCTGCCAAGACCAACCAATCATCGAGGTACCTCAGCAAACGAATCCCCTGAGCATGGGCCCAACTTGATAAGAGAGAGAATACCCTTGTGAACACTTGAGGGGCTGTGGTCAGCCTTACGCACAGGACTTTGAACTCGAAGACCTTGTCCCCAAGGGAGAAGCGAAGGAACTCCCTGAACACCGGATGACTAGGGATCTGGAAGTATGCGTCCCTCAAGTCATCGACAGCATGAAGTTGCCTTCCCTCACAGTTGCCAACACTGAACACTAATCTCCATCTTGAACAGTGTCTTCCTGATGAAGTGATTCAAGGTGGATAAATCGATCACAGGTCTCCAACCTCCTGACTCCTTATGCACCAAGAAGATGTGACTGTAAAACCCCAGAGATGGATGCACCACTTGCTCTATCGCATCCTGTCCAGCATCTTCTGCATTTCTCCCTAAGAGCCCAGAACTTCAGAGTATCTGGAGGATATGCCCTATGAGCTGTGGCTTGTTTGAGAGAGGAGGGGGGAAGACAAATGGCAGTAGGCACCCTACCGGAAGGACATCTACCGCTCACTTCACGCCCCACAACTCAGCCACTTGGCCCAATGGCCCGCCAAGCAACCCCCGACCCGTGGCACAGGAGAGAGAGGGGCGGCAACCTACTGACGCCCCCCTTTACCTCCAGGCGACGACCTTCGTGACTGTTGTTGGGCAGGGGAAGGAGGAGGAGCCGGATGCCTCTAAGGACGAGACTCCGGCTTAGACACAGTCTGGTGCACCTAGTTCTTCGTGTTGGCCCGGCGCCGGTCTATCGCATCTTCCAACTCTGTCTGAGGGAACAAAAATTGAGACTCCAACAGATCCCCATTTCTCGACGCCAGCAAGGATTCTGGGTCAACTGATCTTTCCATCCTGGATAAAGGCGCGTCTCTTCTAATCAGGAGAAGGTTAGCCCATAAATTAACATTGAGGTAAGCCATATATGAAAAAGTCTTGCCTCTGGACTGCAACAAAATGGCAAGAGAGGACACAATCACCAACCCTTTTAGGGACCTGTCAGAAGCTATCTTGGCAATGACCATAGACCAGAGCCAAGAAATCGTCTGCAACATGGAGGCTGCCATAGATTCCAACGCTGAGGCGTCTTGTGGAGACAGCGATGGAGCCACCGACTTCACCTGCTCCAAAGTCCGTCCTGGCTTCAGATGAATGACGTCCAGGTTAAGATGATTCGACATCAAAAAAGGCAGAGTTCGTATCATAGTACATCTTATGCCTTGTGAGAGGAAGGGGTAGCAGCTTGGGAGAGCCTAAGCGCGAAGCGAACCGTCCCAATCTGAAATAGAGGCGTTAACCTTATGCAAGACCGACTGGACATGCCCCGACAATTGAAGTTGAAATGAAGGCTTGGGATCCTGCATAGTTCCCAGCAAGGCTTCCAAGCAGAAAGGAGTGTAAGATGACCGAGCCTGAATCCTACTCTCCAAATTGTTGACACCAGGAAAGAGATCGATGACTTCTGCAAAAAGGAAGACAAAACTCTTGCATGTCTCCCTCCTCCTGCTTCGGCAACGAAGACCGACGACGAGAAAGGTGAGCAGTCCATCTAAAACCCCTTCCTCATTCAACATAACAGAAGAATCAGCAGCCAAACAGCCTGAAACACCAACTAACCCGTGTGGGCTGGACCCAAGTGCCGACTCCTGGGTCGAACCAACCACAACACCAGGAATATCACTACGCTCTACTTACAGATGACTCCTTAACATGGCCGCGGATGGGCACGGGCGTGGCAGACGAACAAACGTGAGCTGGGGAGGAATCTCAAACACTCAAGAATGAATGAGAATCCCTCGGAGTCAAACTCCTGGAAGAACCAGGGAGAGGGACCGGCAAAGACTCCTGCCACATCAACTCTGCGCTCTCAACCATCGACCTCTTGACAAGCTCCTAGAGATCCTTATGGCGACAGATAGGCCCTGGAGAAGAAGAAGTGGGAACGCCTGCAACATATGCACGGACGGGGAGGTTGCAACATGCTCGTGACTTGATGCAGAGGGCAAAGCAGCCACTGCAGATTGCACATGAGAAGATAAAATAACACTCTTCAAAACACCAACACACTCAGGAACACGGGCGTGTTGCTACTCACTCGCAGGTGAAGAAAGGGCACAGTCTTTAGCCTTCCAATGCTTGATACGCAAAGCGCGGAGATGGGAGAGGAAGACAGCACTGGCTTCTACATAACCTCTTTGCAAGTGGGGGGCAATGCAACACACTTGCTTCCACTCCTCCCAGCCGACATGGCAGGCAACTCAACTTCAAAAACAGAGTCCAATCTCTTTAAGAACCACCTGGCATAAAGCCACAGACGGATCAGAAAGCGAAGGCTCCAATGACATGGAAGGGAGATGCAGTGAACTGGATGGCAGATATGATGTCATGGCAGCGAACAATGACGATAAAGATGAGCGAGGCAGCGCAGTGGAGGCGACCGAGTGATATCATCGATGAAAGTGACGTCATAAGTGGCGATGACGTCACGGCTTCCCCTCGATCCAAATGGGAAGCAGACGCCACTGGCGGAGGGATACAAAATGGCTGACCTCGTGACGTCACTAGCGGGGCTGATGCCATGGCTTCCATTGACTCGAAGAAGTGGCAACTGTCACTGGCGGAGCAATACAATATGACTGACCACGGACTGGACAGCATGAGGAGGTGTAGGGGGGGGGGGTAGCGAAATCCATGAAATGCACCAGCAAACCTTCCAAGGATGGAGAACCCTGTAGCCCCATGGTCTTCCAAAGCGCCGAGAAGGAGCAGAAGCAGCCATAATAACAGCACATATCTTAAAAGGGGTGTGGTAATGAATTGTTAATCTCAGTTTTTTCTGGTTAGAGACAGGGCGCTTAGCGACAAGCGCTAGGCCCCTTGAAGAATGCTGAAATGAAAAACAGCCAGGAATGATGACCAATGCAATCTGCGGTCGGCAACACCTCAGAGATCACATGCTTGGGACATGCAGCACCCATTGTTGCTAGGCGCTCCGCAGGGTGTGTGTGCATGTGTGTTCCTAGCGTATGATATATGGGCTTGATGATGGGTAATGAAAAGAAGAGAGGACATTCTTTGATTGCTTGTGTCAGTGTGCAGAATACACCTGGAAGAGGTTTGAGAACGCCCATCGAATAAGGTAATGTAAGATAAGACTTTGAAAAAGTTAACCTTTGAAGTGAAAAGAGAAATAGAAGTGTGGTGCGTACACATTAATTTTGATTAACTTTCACATGTCAAATGGTGTAATAAGTAAGGTCTTTTTATTTTTCAGATGGGTTCTATGTTGCCATATAAGAGAATGGGTTCTCTAAGACTTAATAGGTGTAGTTAATCAAACAGTGAGATTTACGGGGGGTACTTACTTAAACCTGGTTCAGGAGAGGAAAATGACAGTTTACAGTTTTTTTGGGGGGTCAGACTTTATTCATTTAATTCCACTGTAATGTATTAATTTTGTTTCATTTTAATGTTAGCTAATTTGGGAAATAAAGAGTATATTTTGTACCAAAGGGAATTCATTAGCCCAATTTGCATTTTTAGCTAACACCCAGAATGATATGCAACAAACGAGGTAGGTGCCGCTGCCTGTTAGTTTAACTTTGTTTAAACGAGTGTCTTTTGGTCCTGAAAACTTTTAAGACACACACACACACACACACTAAACACAAAGGAAACGGATAATGAACCGGGTAAAGGCCGAGAGAGGTCAAAGTTATGACCTCTCACCAAGGCGCTTAAGAAAAGACTGACACGGTGGCGTAGGTGCGTGGTCCTTGACCATTCTTCACCCGACATACGCACGTGTTGCCAGATCTCACAAGATTCCTTAATTTCATCTGCGTTTTAACCGGATCCAGCTGGGCGCTAGAAATTATCCTATTGTTAAGACTGAAGGTTTGTTCGCGTATGAACAAAAGAGTTGTATTGGTCCAAACAGAAAGCACTGTTTGTTCATGAAAAGGAATTTCAGAACAAAGAGAAAGAGACAGAATAAAGAATTTCTTGAAAGTGCTTAAGTAGATTTCTCAAAATAGATCGGTCAGTGGGAAGAGGGCAAGAAGAGAAAAATGCTGGAACCTAACCTCGCGTAAGTTCGGGGTATTACTGTATACAAAACAAGAGAAACTGGAAGTCTGAGCACGTGCATTAAGGACTGGAATTGAACAAAAATTATTACTTACAGATAACTGGGATTTCAACCAAAATGAAAAAATGATCTCACTCTTTTGCAGGCTGGAAAGAACAATGATGAACATATTACACTCAAGCCCTGTCTTTCTTAATACATAGTTCACCACAGAAAATTAAATTTTTCTTAATAAAAAAATACTACTGAAAATCCTATTTTTCACAACACCTAAACCCTTAATGCTGAGACTGAAAAAATGATAGATGAAGATGAAGTTGCAGTGGAACACAGCAATCCAATAAAAAAACTCCTAAGGAAGTATGAAACCTGTTCATCTGTCAAAAGATGCACAAGGGATGAAACCACCTGCTCCTGGAAGACCTGGAACCATATGCGCATGTAATCACAGGAAGAATAAGGTTATAATTCTTTTCCACCAAGCTTTGTAAGTGCAATGGGTTTGATAAGAAATATTCAAATATTAAGTTAAAACATACTTAGGGTTCTTGCAACTACTCTTCTGTATTGAAGTGCAAGCAATCTAAAAATGGTTAAAATGGTTATGTGTCTAGGGTTCTCTAGTCTTTATGACTGGCATTACGTATATTATCATTGAACATGATAATACTTACTGAGCATAAAAATAGTATAAGATGAAATGTGTAAAATTCATCCAGAATAAAAATCTTGCAATCTGCAGCATTGCTGAGAAAACCCTTCGGATTGTCCAAACTCGATAAGGCTCCAAAAGCTGAAATGAACAGACATTTTAACTAAAAACAAAGTTACAAAAATATTTTATAACAAAATTATTTTTTATATATACTTACCAAGTAGCTAGTACGTAGCTAATGAGTTTCAACTCTACGCAGCTAAAAATTTGAAAAAATTTTGGAATTTGTGGTAGCGGTCTTTTGTTTTGGGTGTAGGTACTATAGTCCTGCCCACTTTCAGGAATGAATAGGTACAACAAAGCTGAAGAGCTAAATTCAAATAATATTTTATACAGTATTCCTTATAAAAAACCACAAGAAGATTTATACAGTGTTCCCCCCGTATTCGCGGGGGATGCGTACCAGACCCCCCCGTGAATAGTTAGAATCCGCGAATGTTTGGAACCCCTATAAAAGCGCTAAAAACAGCCTATTTCGTTAGTTAAAACTTAAGAAAAACCACTACAAATTTTCATACTTGGTTTTTTAAATAGTTTTATCACAAAAAGTGCATTTTATGATGAAATTGATCACAAAAACCAGGAATTTGTGGATACTTCTCATAGAAAAATACCGCGAATGCGCGAATTTTCCGCGAATAATGCAGGGAAACGTTCCCGAGAGAAATCCGCGAATGTGTGAGTCCGCGAATCCGGAGAACGCGAATACGGGGGGTCCACTGTATTGGTCAAAATTCGAAAGGACTAAAAGTGAGATGTTCTCATAACAAATATGTCATATCATGAGATTTAACATATAACGGCATTGTGGATCACTGGCTTAAGACAGGCCATGCTATTAAATGGGATAATTCCTCAATAATTTGCATGGTCAAAGATCACCGCAAAAGGAATCTGTTGGAGTCCATTTTTATTGAAGCCATGTCAACAAGGAATATAAATCTCCATCTCCAATTATACCTTGATCCTCTTTCATTGTCACTCTTAAAGAACATGCCGCCCAGATTAACAGACTGTAACCCTAGCCCTCCCTTCTATTTTTGTAAATAAAGTTTTGTCAACTTCTCTTGTATTCACTGTGAACTTGAAAATGTAGAATAAACTACAAAAGTACTTGTTCAAATTCCTGGTTTTCACTCACTTTCTTACATGGATTTGGTGATATTCTCAAGCAAGTGTTCCTTCATGCTACATTGGATATCATATGATAATGTAGTAATAATACATAAGATATGATAATATACAGTAAAACAACAGTTTTATTAAAATGATCATTATTCTCAATACACAACTATTATTCGACTTTTGTTAATGGATATCAGTCATCATAACAACCTAACTGAGGCAACAGTCTCTCTCACTCTCTTTGTATATTGCAAATAATGATAATCTTAATAAAACTGCTGTTCTACTGTATCTAATAATCATACTGCATGTATTATTACCATATAGTATTATAATATAAACAGAGTGATTGGCCATTTGCATTCTGGTTTTGCTTACATTATCAAAATAATCAGCTGACCACTACTGATATTAATGTCTTTAGTTGCCGAATGGAATTTCATTCAGAGATAAGTTTCTTTTGTAAATTATCAATGCTGTTTAAAAATAGCCACTACTGCTACTTTATTTATAAATTTAATGAAGTACATATGTATTTTTGCCAATTTCAGATGGTGCTTTTGCCCCCCCGCTGCCATATGACAATGTTTATATTCTGTAATGCGTTTAACTTTTGCAAATAATAATTTTCTCCAGAATATATTCAGGTTTATAAAGCTTTTTGGTTTTTAGAATTAGGAATAAAGATCGTACACTTGTAGTAAAGTGCAGCTTGCTCATCCTAATGTCTAATTATGGTAATTATACATGGTAATTACTGTAATTACAGTTGTTTTGTTTACAGTATCAGTAGCTGTGTCACTTGTGATTCACTTGAATTACCTATGGTTTTTATCATTATTACATGTCTTGTTTACACTGTCGATAGCTGTGATGGTAGTTAACTATTGACACAACTATTGACACTACAGGGGTTAGCCTATCATTAAAAATCTTGGCAGGATTTAAGGTTTGCTTTTTATACTCTACGTATAAGCTGGCCCCCATTTTGGAGGAGGTCTTTAAGGTTAAAAGGTTGCCTTATATGCCAGCATTTAAAGTAAATATTTTCCAAATTACCCTTTTTTTCACAGAAAATGTGCAAAAGATTGTAGTTAGTGTATACTACTATTTCGCAAACCATAACACTAATCTGTTTTCCTATTGTTTTATATCAAACTTCAAAACAAATTATATTGTATATTTTCCTGTCCCATACTTTATAAGATACAGAATCCTATTTTATAAATTTCCTGCTAATTAAAAAGCTTCATTTAATGGAAATCTGGTACCTTTTACTGCATCCAGTTTTTCCTCGTCACCCAGCAACACAGGAGTGCCCCCATCACCTATAGACTATTGTGAGGGGACTGTTGGTCTCCCAACTTCTTCTACCTCCCAAGTGCCTCTGATGGAAGATAGATCTCCAGTGACGATCACCAGCCCTCGTGATTCTCCCCACCCTCTCTCTCCCCCCAACCCCCCCATCGTGGATGTAGATGTGTGATCATGAGGGGTCTAGCAGCTGGCAGATACAAACAAGCAGAAAGAAGAGAAGAACCTCTCGTTCGGCTGCTGGACCAGAGCCCAACATTCGAGTTTCACATCGCCCGAAACCTGAGAAGAGATGTCACGTAGTAATTCACAATCTGCGCTCATCGGTGACGCTAAACGCCATAGTGGAGAGAGTCAAGTTTCTCATAGGTTTTGACCCACTCATCTCTCACAAACTCCCAATGCAGAAGTAAACAAAGTGGCTTACAGGATTAACTGCCTATTTCAACACCTTGATGTTCTTAAAGGCGAGAATTTTGGTCCTAATATATTAGTTTCAAGATATAACCTAATCCGGGACCAACAGCTCCCCCTCCCCGGGAACTTACTGACACCCCAACCAGGGTCACTTCCACCGCAAGCGCTAGCCAACCGCTCCTGGCGAGTGACTGCCCAGACCTCCTGGCTAACCAGTCCCATCCACCCAATATGGTTCTGATTTCCCCATAAGTGCAAGGTCTCCAACGACTCATCGACACTTGCTGCCAACATGCAAAGGAATTTGATATCCTATACAACGAAACCAAGACCCAGTGCATATTGCTGCTCCAAAGATCGCTGAAGCAAATTGTAAAACCACAAATTTTTCCTCGCAAATCATCGGCTGGAGTTCGTACACGAATTTCCATATTTGGGTCACATTACCACGGACAACCTAAAACATACAGCATACATAGAACAGAGGCATTGTAAACTATGTGCAACTGGCAACATGACTACAAGGAGGTTTGCCTTCTGTCACCGAGACTTGAAACTGCTGCGGCTCTTATTGCTACAGCATCTATGGGTGTTCCCTGTGGATGAACTACACCAGGGAGACTATGAGACGTATCACTGTTGTTCATGACAACATTTTGAGATGCCTCACAAACACTCCTCGCTACCACTCCGCCACACAGATGTTCACAGAAAACCACCTGGGCAATTAAAAAATCATTGTAAGGCAAACAATGTCCAGTCCGATCACCCGACTTCGAAACAGCAGCAATTCGCTCATACAAAGCATCCTAAGTAGTGAGGCAAGAAGTTCTAAATTGTGGGGATGGGAAAATGTGGCTTTTGTTCCCTAAATGACTTAATCTCTGATTTTGCAAAATGTCATCTGCAGAATCTGTCACTATTATTGCATTGCTATGATTATTGTCATTACTTGGTATATTCCTTTTTTTCATTATTACTGTGATTATAATCAACATAGTTTTTACAATCTATTTTTAACTATTCTCAATCTTAGTACGGGCATGACCATTATTTTGACTACCTTCTTTTATACTACCTCAGCAAATATGGATAATGCCGATTAAGCTTTGGTTTTCTTTTTTTATCATGTTATCTTATGTATCTAGACTGTATGTTACTGTCTATTCTTTGTATATTCCTTGAATATGGCCTTGAGCTGAAAATAATAATAATTATTATTATTATTCTGCTGAATAAAATGCCAGAATTCAGTGAATTAATCTTATATATTATCTTTTCTATTTTCCTTATTACTCGCTCTTCTGGCTCAGTGATACTTTGCAATAATTGTCCAATATTCATATTGGGGATAATGCTGAAAGTGGTATTTTATTTAGAACAAGCTTTATTAATCAAAGACTGGTATTATCAGTATACGGGTCCAGATCAAGCAGGGGTCGTCGTCAGTGTTGGTATCATTACATAAGAGAGGTCAATGTCAGGCCGGGGTCGTCTCTGGTATTCAGCTGGTATTAATGCTGGTGTAGCTCTGGCTTATCGCTACGTTTCAACCTTCTCGTAGGTCATCTTCATGGCTGGTCAGCAAAAGAAGTGAAGAGATGGTGTCAGCATGCTGATATTTATAGTGGCTCGAATCCTAGAGCTGCGTTCTTATTGGTCGAGCCGGCCAATGGTTGCAGGGATTCAGCCATTCGAGCGCTTGAGTAGTGTATCCAGAAATGAATGTCTGAAGTCCTACCTGCGGCAGGAGTCCTATCATCCCACTGGGGCTCCTGGATATTTGGCATTGTTGGGTGGTCGTTCGCTGCTGATCTTCCAGGAGCACCAGCGGGATAATAGGACTCCTGCTGCAGGTAGGACTCCAGACATTAATTCCCGGATACACTACTCGAGCGCTTGGACGGCTGAATCCCTGCAACCATCGACAAGAGATCCCAGACTTCCCCCCAGACCAGCTCGACCAATAAGAACGCAGCTCTAGGATTCGAGACACTATAAATATCGGCATGCAGACAACAGCTCTTCACTTCTACTGCTGACCAGCCATGAAGATGACCTACAAGAAGGTTGAAACGTCGTGATAAGCCAGAGCTACATCAGCATTAATACCAGCGTAATACCAGAGATGACCCCGGCCTGACATTGACCTCTCTTATGGAATGATACCAACACTGATGACAACCCCTGCTTGATCTGGACCTGAGGAATGCCTTTCCATATACCAATATTCTGATAATACCAGTATTCTGATAATACCAGTATACTGATAATACCAGTCTTTGATTAATAAAGCTTGTTCTAAATAAAATACCACTTTCAGCATTATCCAAATATAAATATTGTCCAATTATTGCGAAGTATCACTGAGCCAGAAAAGAGTAATAAGAAAAATAGAAAAGATAGTATATATATTAAGATAATTAGCTGAATTCTGCCATTTTATTCAACAGATTTTGTTTAAGAGAGGGTCTTCTTCCAAAATATTATTATTATTATTACAGTAGTGCCTCAGGTTGTGAAATTAATCCGTTCCAAAGCGGCCTTCGCAACCTGATTTTTTCGTATCTAGAACTAAGTTTTACATGTAAATTGCCTAATTCGTTCCAAGCCCTACAAAAACACAACAGTAAATTTTATAAGTAAGCTAAATTGACCAATAAACAATGAAATACATCAATTTGGACCATTCAGTAGTTAACCTAACCGTTACTGTACCTGTAAATAAAGTGTATTAGTGTACAGGATACAAGAAATACTGTACGTACATGTACATACGTATGTAGTAAAATGTGGAACCTTACCTTTCGAGAGAGGCGATGTCTGAAAGTGGCGACAGAGGGGGAGGACAAACGACAGAAAACATGAGCACTTAACTTTATGAAACATTAAAAAATGCCAGAAAACATTAACACTAAACTTTACGAAACACATTAACAAATGGCAGAAAACATTAACACTTCTTACTTCTTGATTATCTCCATCTTCGTCTCCATAGAAAACATCCTCTTCTTTCCGTGAACTTCAGCAACATTCTTTGGACCCATGGCTAATAACGTAAGTCATTAAGTTCACACACAACACGATACAGTAACTTACAGTACAACGAAAGCAAAATCACTAACACAAATTTATGTTAACAAACGAAATATATGTAAACGAACGAATTCCAGGAGTTTACGATAATGCTGCCGCAAAAAATGGCCATGGAACGCCTCTACATAGAGGCATGATGGGACAGATGCTGACCAATAGGAGAGCAGGATCTTATGGCAGTGACTAGCATCAGGAACCATGGGAGAGTGGGAGGATGGTGGGGAGTCTACCGAGTTCGCGGTGCGCCAGTTTTAAAATTGTTCTCGTGGCCCGGGCGAATCTCGGACTTTACCCTTTCGCAACCTGAATTATTTTTGTATACAGAAGCAAAAAAATCTTCGTCTTTGCTTTCGTAACCTGAATTTTTTGTACGTAGGGACTTTCGTAAGTAGAAGTTCCACTGTATTATATTATTATCATTATTATTATAATTATTTATTATTATTATTATTATTATTTCAAACCACTGACAATCAATAGTTTATAAGAATTACTCACCCCGGCTTGAAAATCCGTGAACGGCATGTAAGGTCCTGTCAAGAGACATGGTAAATAGAGACAGTACCCAAGCAGAGTAGCAAGCAAGGGTAATGCACTAAGCTGGCCATCAGGGTCTGTATCACACACTTCAAGACTAAAACTTAAACTTCTCAAGATGATCCAAGCAACAACTACGGACACCATATAATCTCCATCAGGTATGCCCTCCACCCAAGTTTCCTGAGAAAGAGATAAAAACCTAAGAGTTCTTTTATTTTGATTGAACAAATATGTAAATGAACCTTCATTACATAACTTCAAATATCATTACTTTTAAACTCCTGATGGTGAGTTTCATTTCTAAATAACATAGCAATTACTGCTCCTTCTCAAAATAAATCTAATGCACTCTTATCAATTTGGTAAAATGATTTAATACTTACCAAATAAGCTATGAAGAATTGTGTGTTAAAAAGTACAAGTATGAGACACCACGTCAACCATATTATTAGTTTTAGTCTCGTCAATAATACGATGAACATGATTGAAGGGACAATGAAGCAGAGCAAGGTCCCCACAAAACCGATTAATGGATATGCTACGCCCACACTGAAGACAATGTAGAAACTGCACAAATGCTGAAAAGAACAGAAATTATTTATCAACTTGTGCCCAACATTTAGTCAATACAACATATTAACATCACAAAACCTTTGGGCTGTCCATTTCTAGCCTCTTTAATACAAGAAGTGTGAGGAGTTGAAAGGTTCATAGGAAAATTATAAACATATCCATGTTTCATTTATATTTTTCAAAATACTGTGTACCTTTTTCAATGTGCATATCTCAATGTATTAATTTTCAAAATTGAGATTTTCCTACAATAGTAACAAATGACAATTACAACACTAGAAACCAGAGTACATTAAATTTCTTTTAGGTGAAAAAGATTTAAAGAAATATAACTTCATAATTTGACAGGCTTCTGGTTCTGTAAAATGTGTATCCTGGGGTTGTCTGTAAGCTTTAAATGAGTTTGGAAGACAAGACAAATAGAAAATTAGCTCTAGTGAATCACAGTGAGATGAGAGAACACTAAGCCTATATTCAGACCTTGCTAAACCAACATCTGAATTCAGTAATTGAAAAAACATTTGCAGCAAGAGAAGGTAGGCTCTATGGATTCTGAAATAACATTAGAATCTGTATTGCTGATGAAAATCCCACTGCCAGGTTTCTGACAACGGTGAAACTGTTGATAGAAGTAAAAAGGATAATAAACAAGTAAGTATCATGTTAAATGATACAGGGAATAGATAGACACTCACATTGCTACTATTATGCATATGGTAAAGCTGGGTTGTATGATTACTCCAAGGTGTACCTGTCAAAGGACCTCTCTCCCTTAAGAAAAGTGAGAGAGACTTGTGGGAGAATATATATCATATGAAGATGAAACTGTCATGGCTCTATTTTTGCCTACCAACATGAACTCACCCCAACATCCTTAACTTAAACCACGATATAATGGTAAAATTAGGGCCATGTACTGCTACCTGACAGTAGACACCCCAACACTTGAGATAATGGAATGCAAGTCACTCACCAATGCAGATGCAATAACATTTTCTGTATGGATGAATTAAAGTAAATAAACTGACAATAACGTATAGGAGGCTTTGAGGAGCAAAGTTATGCATGACTTTTGATGCTCCCTTGAGTAACCGGTCAAAAAATATGATCAAATCATCAACAAGAGACTAAGAAAAAAGTAAGCAAAGCAGGTATTACAGAAATCTTATGACAAAATTACAGCCAACAATCCTTGGATGGGATGCAGTGTAAATTGCCTATATGTTCAATAAAAAACTACAACCACAGGTTTTTGGCTGCTACCATTACAGATCCCCCTACTATATGTAGTAGGTGCAGATCTAATTTTTGTACCATTACCAATCCTTGCCTGGAATGTTGTTCCTGGCCTGTGTTGTAGTACAAAGCATCCTACAAGAAGAGGGAGCATCGTAGAGGATCTGCTTGTCCTTCTTGGGAGGGTTTTTTGCATCCTCATTTGGACGGTTCAGCATCCCCTTCTTCCAAAGATGTATTTGGAAAGATATTACTGTAAAGTTTTTTTTTATAATAAAGCATGTTGTACAATATTCAAAATATTTGCTAATTATTTTCATTTTAAGTTCCAGGCTACTTTTACTGGAAAATAAAATGAAAATAATTAGTGAATATTTTAAATATTATACAATATGCTTTATCACAGAGAGAGAGAGAGAGAGAGAGAGGGGGGGGGAGGGGGTGCACAACCAGAAATGAGCTTAATAGATACATAGCTACATTATAAGTATGCTGTAAATTATTTTTATCATAAAAATCAGTATTTAGTCATATACACAATATGAAAAAATACAGTAATTAGTGAAAAAATAGTGTTGCTCTACAAAGATAAAGCAAATTAATAATAATTTTAGAGATATGGTCAATAAAAGAAAGTCTGTTAATTAGTGAAAGTTCCACGTGGAAAAGTGAATAATGAGCTCCACAAAAATATATGACAAAGTGGACCATGGAAATGTGAACCACGCAAAATTGGGGGGGGGGGGGGGGGGGGGGGGGGGGGGGGGGGGGGGACACTGTATGTCTACAACAGCAAAGATAAATATTAAAGTTAAACACAATTTAATTTTTACATGACTGCCATTTTGGCCAACAGCCCATGTGATTCATCTCTACAACACTGGCCATTTGCCTCTCCTTATTTATATACGTACCTGTCATGTGGTAGTCACTTACTAACCCCCAATGTGAGAACTATCCCTTATTATACAGGAAATCGTCACAGACAAAGACCAATAGATTTAAAAACTAACTTTAAAAATCCTGGCATTTCTAGTAAGAAACTTTAAATTTTGAGTCTGGCCACTATCCCAGACACTTGATTCAGCTCTGGTCCTTCTTCCAATCAAATGTCTGTTTTATTTTTACCTTAAGCATGTAAGATTAGTCATATGCAAGCATCAGGTGTAAGCAAGTGTAACAAAGCTCACTCATGATACTGCCTTGTTTTTTCTTTCGCATCAAGTATGATGAATTAGACACCAAAGACAAAAGTAATGATGCTGGAAATTTGCCAGCCTTAGAGAATATGTTAAGTTCCTCCTCTAATTAAGGAAGACAGAGATGAAGAAAAATAAGCATAAGAAACAGAACTAGAAAAGTGGACTTTGCAAAAATTTAGCAAACTGTTTCAGTCTGCCCAAATTCTTACAGACATAATTACAGAATACAATCCTTTCTAGGACAGTGTACAGCCATCTCACTTGTACAATCATCCAAGCTTTACAACTCTTACAAAATTTTGATAAAAAATGAACCTGCTTCAACATAATCTGATCCTGATATTCAGGATTCCTCAATAAGAAACCATTACTGCATGCCCCACGCATGCAGTAATGGTTTCTTATTTCTCAACGGATACCAACTAACCTAACGCATCATCTGAAGTATCAAAGCTTAACATTTTGCTTGAGACATGCACTTTACCTGCATCTCATTATGTGAGAAATGTAACTCCATTAACATCCATTAGCTTGTCTGGCATTACATTCCTCTTGCCTGGAATGTATTTGGCTGACAGCTCTACCAAGTGTGCTACCACCCACTCGTGCACCTGCACTGTCAATAAGTGTAGCGAAAGAGACACTAGGCTCATCAACACCACCAAGTGTCCCATAATTCAATCCTGAAACTCTTAAAATGCCTGAAAGGCTGCCTTGAGCACCAAGATATTGATGTGAAGGTGCTTGTTTCAAACCCACACCAGAAATCAGCAACTTCTCCAGATGTGTCCATCTTGCGTACTATGACATCATAACACAAATGGCTTCACTTCAAAACAAAGAATGCTTTGTTATAAAACATCTTATAAAATTAAACCATCTTATAAAATCAAACAAGTGTTCCTTATAATACATTTCGATAACACCCACATTTCACCAATGCATACAATCAAAATAAAATAATATTGACTAAACTTTAAAAACTGTTATATACAATCACAACGAACTCTGCAAAATATTCTCTGTATCTTCGGAAGTCCGAGTCCTCGGGTCCTTCCCTGGCATGGTTCTCCTAATCTAGTCTCCCTGCAGAAGGGAGAAATTTGGCAGAACCCAGAATGTAAGCCTTTGTGTTGGGACTACATGGGGTGTGACATCCCAATTGGGGTTCTTCCTATGCGACTCACGCCTCCCATTATAAGCCCAGGAGGTTGAGTACCAAGGGTGACTCAGTCCTGCTTGGAGTTCCAAGTCCTTGAAGCTCCTGAATCATGTACAAAACCATCAACGGTAGCTTTCTCTACCCACGTGTCCAAAGAGACGTTGGAAGAGGTAGGCACATCATCAGTCCTGGGAGGTCCTGGGAGGTAACTTCCCAGAACTGGTTTTGATTATGCAGGTTGGGGCTATTCGTGAACTTGAGCTCATGAGTCCAGACACCGGGGAGAGTCAATGAAGATCCCTCTGCCTCCCCCATGGAGGGAGGTAGCCCTTTGGAAGCTCCATGACAGGACTTCTTCGGGGGATGGGAACCTTCTTTTTCTTCTTCTTCCAGTGGGGAGCTTCGGAAGGTGTGGCGACAGCACCAGACCAAGAAGACGACAATGAAGACAACACCTTGAGACTCTTCTCCTTCAACTTCTGAGACATCTTCAGGAGAGCCTGGCCCCAAATGAAGGGGTGAGCAGCAGGCACAGCAGAAGGAAGGGTTACCATACAGTAAGCCCATGCATAATGACAGCCAGGGTAGTCAGAGGAGGGGGCATGCATTGTTACACTGATTGTTGTCTTAGCAAAAGCAGTCATTGTAACATAACGCAGTGGTGGTAGTTACCGTTGCATGAGTCACTGGGAGCATCACAGGGGTATGAAAAGATCTCAGGTGACTCAGAAGGCTCTGCATACAAGAAACACCCAAAAGCCCTAGGGAGAGCCATGTCCCCAGAGTTCCTCATTCTCTCCTGAAGAGAAAAAAGTAGGGTTAGTGGTGGCAGTCCTCCTGCATAAAAGGGGATACCTCCCCCTAAGCGAACGAAGACCACTGAGCAGAGGTTGTCGTGATTACCCGTCCCCCAACGCCAACTTCCACTTGAAGTAAGCAGAGAAGACTAAGGGGAGATCAGTCTTGTAGGAGTGACAGCAAGGCAGGGAAGCTTTGAGGAGGAATGAAAGAGGAAGAAGCGTTGGAAACGAACGCCATTGTCAGTGGCGTAGTATTACCCCAAGACGAAACCTTGGAGGCCTTCTCCTTATATTTCTCCCTCTGAGAAAACCTCATTCACTGCACTGGCAGAAGACACTGATAACACAGAGTTCTGGTTACAGTCATGTCCTCTGCACTATTTGCAGAGGACATGAAGGTCAACATCAACTGAGGAGCAGTAGTAGGTACAAGGTTTAGAAGCAGTAATAGGGCATAAACATTGTGCACCGCTATTCTACTTGGGCTTCGATGGTTCGAAGGTTTTCACTGCAATAATCTCACAAACATAATCAGGATAATATTTCGAACACAAACAGAAAAGATCCCACTGGGAAAAAACAAAGTGACCAAAAGCAAAGTGAATGCTTAGCATCAGGGCAGGAGGGATTCCCACCAGTCGGACAGTAGTTAACTACCTAACCACCTTGTTTAAAAGTTAAACAGCTGTTTCCAGCTGCACTGAAGCACACAGGCAGTCCCCAGTTATCTGTGGGGGTTCCGTTCCTGAGGGGTGCCAATAAGCGAAAACCGCCATTAACTGAAACTCGGCGATTTATGGTGGCAATAGTCAATTATCGGCGCCATAAGCACCATTATGGCACTCCTGTTAGGTATAATATTATGGCGCCATAAGGCACCTTATGGCACCAATAACCAGAACTTGGCCTGTTATGGTGCCATAAATCGCTGATTTTATTGCGCTAGACAAGCACCATAAAACCGACTGCCAATAACTGGGGACTGCCTGTATTCCTTATGTAAAGACCAACGGTTTGTGTACGTGTAAGAACAAACTTTTTTACTGTAATGTCAAGGCAGTATTACGTATCAGAATTTACATGAATGACCTTACCTGTGGGTAATATTTTCTGATGAACTGAGCTAAGACAACATGGAGCAAGGCCCATGGGCCACACCTGAGCAATATGGGTGGCCAGACATACCACTCAGTGTCAGTCATATCTTGACGTTTTCCAAACCAGCTGCTATCATGAGTAGTGAGATCTAAATACTGGCCCCATCCTAGTAAAAAAAAAATTTTTTTTTTAAATACGAATAAAATTCTGAAATTACACATCATTTCACTGTAATGAAATAGTATAATAACCTCTTCTATACATGAAGCATGCCATAATATATGTATCACCAAAATATAACATTTCTGGAAAATTCATCATAGCATCAATAAAAATTTTCTTATATTCAGCAAGTGTACTTATCAATATTCCAGTATTTAGCTATACATATTGTATGTGAAATTAATTCTCCCCTGTCCTCTGCTCTTTCTGTTAACCTCTTATTAGTTTAGCTTTTCATCTGTCCCCCATTTCCTAGGCCTTCCTACAGGTCTTCATTTAGTTTATCTACTGCTTTTCTGGCTGGCTAACTGTTCTCTCTATCTTAACATGTCCAAATCATTTTCATCTCTGATATCTCAGTCCAACTGCTGGACACCTCATCTCGCTGCCACTTCATTTGTAATAGTCCTTCTAATCATCTCATTGTACGCTGATTTATGATCCAGAATACATGTTAGTCACAGCTTTTCAAAATCTCAAAATTTCTTTGTCAGCATCTAGATATGCTTCCTCTATCACAGTAGCACAGGACTTATACATGCACCATAGGTTTGTACCCTTTACTAAGGGGATTTTTGAAATCACTAGCAGTCTAGCTATCTCATTCCATTTCATCTATGATGCCACTACTCTTTTCTAAAAGCCCTCTTAATTCTTGCTTTAAAGTCCAGTGTGCCAATGGTGACAAGAGTGTTCTATTCCAAGACTTGCCCTTGAACCACACCATGATTCTCTACTTGATTCTCTTCCAATTTGCTCTTTGAATACAATTCTGGAATACAAAATCTCTTACTCAATGCATATTTCACATAAGAATGGGTTTTGTGTGTCACCATCTATTTAATTTGGTACAAACCACTAAGTTTACCCTACACTTCACCTTTCCAACAAAAGCCTCATGGCCACACTCCTGACTGAAGTTTGCCATTGCTTCGTTGCCTTTCATCAAAAGCCTAGTTTTGCATGTGTTGATTTTCAGCCCTTTCCCTTCTATGTTGCTCTTCCATTTTAAAAAACATTTCTATGGGCTCTTCCTTAAATTCCGCTAAAAGTAACAAGTCATCAGCATATTATATACATGGTGATGTTTGTAATTTTTTTTTTTTTTTTTTTTTTTTGGGGGGGCCAATTTGGTGAGATTCTAAATACAGTATGAACTATTTCCAACTTACAATTTGTGGTTGTCCAATATTCAATTTTGTTTTACAGTTACTCATAGCATCTGAATTGTGTTAGTGACAAGATATACTATAATATGACTCTAGACCTGTTATGGTAGTAGAATATCGCTAGCTTAATGAACATTCTGCTACCCTCAGCCTTTGTAATGTCCTTCTGACTATTTGTTTAGGTACTGTGTCACATGCCTTCTCAAATAATTTATTTTTTCAGTAGTTGTCTATAATAAAGACTGCTTCTGATGCTGACTTCTCTGGCATTATGCTAAAATAACTATTATTGACTTTAATAATTATCATAATTATTATCCTATTATGTTGTTCCCTCCCAGAATTATCTTGGTGCTTGAAGGGTCTCTATTCTTCAACGGAAATATGCACACCTTGACTTCACCACATACTTCTCTCTCTATAGTCATTCCCTCAAGACATACATAATTTTGCATTTGCATATCCTTTTAAGTAGTTTCTTCACCCAGTTTTTGAAGTTACATGAGCTAACATTTTATTTTTCACTTATTAATTTTCTAGTTTCATGTTAATATTCTTTTGACTATCTCTCTGTCATCTTTCTAAGCCTTGCTATCAAACCAGCTCATAGCTCTTCATCTAGTGTTAAAAATGTCTCACCTGGTACAACAGTACAATCCTTTTAACACAATCAATTAGCATTTCAGCCTCACTACTCTTGCAAGGTAACATGTCTCACCTGGCACAACAGTACAATCCTTTTAAAAAAATCAATCAGCATTTGAGCCTCACTATTCTTGCATGTTATCAACTTCTCTCTGGGCTTCTTTAACATTGTGTTTTGCAACTTAAACCCTTGGTTTTGGTTGAATCTCATTACTGCTAATCACGCCTGGGTGAAAGAACTGTCTGGATAGTCTCCCTCTTGACCTTCATCTATTGTCTAAGAGACAGCTAGAACTGTCTAGAACTGTCTAGACACTAGAGGGAGGAAAGACAAGACACTTTTTTTGCTCCTGTAAACAAAGGCCCAGTTCTAATCTTGAAAAAACTTCTTGGGTGTACTAGAGAAGAAACAAGAGAGGTAACTTCCTTCAAATGCTCAAAAAATCAGACAGATGCAGTGGCAGATCTAAAAATCTTTCAATGGGGGGGCACTTAGGATTATTATCTATATATGTGTATGTGTATGTGTAAGTGTATATGTATATGTGTGTGTATATGTATATGTGTATGTGTAAGTGTATATGTATATGTGTGTGTATATGTATATGTATATGTGTAAGTGTATAGTATATGTGGTGTCGTCTCTCTCTCTCCTGTATGTATCTCTCTCTCTCTCCTTTCTCGCTCTCTATATATATATATTATATAATATATACTAATATACTATATATATATATGGACTATATATATAGATATATATATATAATATATATATATCATATATTATCTAATATATATATCTATAATATTAATATTACTATTCTAGTATTATACTATAATATTACTATATATATCTATATATATATATATAATATATACTATGTATATATATATATATGGCTATATCTATATATATATATCGTATTATATATACTATTTATCTCTATATATACTATATGTCTATATATATATATAATATATATATATATCTAATACTATATATATATATATATACTATATATATATATAATATATATATATACTATATTATTTATTGACTATATATATATATAGTATATATATATATTATATATCTATATATATATACTAATATATATATATATACTATTATATCTATTATTACTAATATATAATATATATATATATATAATATCTATACTATAGTATATATATCCTATATATCTATATATCTATCTATATACTATATATACTATTTTATATATATAATATTTATATATAGATACTCTATCTATATATATATATAATATATACCACTATATATTATATAGACTATATTATATATACTAGTATGTAATACTATATATATTATACATATATATATTTTATATAAATCTATATCATCTATGTATATATATATATATATATAATATATATATCTATCTTACTATATATTATATATATAATCTATATACTATAATATAGTATATATATATATGTATATATATACTAATATACATATATATATCCTCTATACATATATATCTACTATACATATATATATACTATATCTCTCTCTCTCTCTCGTCTCTCTCTCTCTCTCTCTCTCTCTCTCTCCTCTCTCTCTTCTCTCTCTCTCTCTCGTAGTAGCCATCTTGCTTGGTGAGACGTACCCGCGTGAAGTCAGATTAATCAACAGATATCACAAGTTTAACATACGACTAGAATTTGAGAAATATCTAGAAGTGTTCGTGAACTATCGGTGATAAGATTAGTGTGAAAATAGTAGGATAAAGCGTCTTCTAAGTTAGTTTATCAAGTGTAATACTATAAATCAGAACAAGATGGCAGTAAGTTCCAACTGCGGGAAGAGGTGGCGTAATTTGGCGTGTTTAGCAGATTTGCAATACGATGAGGTAGCAGGAAGGGAACTGGCATTTCTCATCTATGAAATCAGCAACAGTCCTAACCAAAAAGATACAAAGCATTCATAGATATATTAGAAGGATATAATCCTTCAAACTGGAACAAATCTAATGAAAACATCTTGAAAATAATTGAAGAAGTTCCAAATAAAATCCAAGTGGTCAAGAGACTCATAAAGAAAATATACATAAACCAACATATTCCGACAAAGAAAATGAATAAGGTGAATCTTGTGAATATCCTAATTGATGCATTAGGAAAAAGAATGCCAAAAGCATGCAAACTGTGTAAGGTTTGGTATAGCATAGTCAATCCACAAAACCTAATCAGAAAATGTGCTGCATGCAACATTCCGACCCATCCACAGTGTGCTGAGGTAATACAAGATTTGAGAAAAGATACAAGAATTTTTTTGTTCAACATTTTGTCTATCATGGATAGACAATGTTATTAAATCAAGATTGAATGTACAAATAGTTGAGGATGAAGAAGAAGAGGAAGAGGAAGAAGAAGAAGAAAAAGAAGAAGAGGAAAACGGAAGAGAAGTAAACAAAATGAAATGACAGAAAAAAATAAGGAAAACAAAGAACAAGATAAAAGTATGGATGCAGAGATACTCATTGATACTACATATGAGGCAATAAAGCAGCATACCTACGAAGAAATAAATTACGATATGACAACAGAAAAGCAAATCCCGAAGAGGCTCTACCCAGATCTACACAATGACGGGAAAGAGGAAAAATAGACAAGAAAGACAAAATCTGCAACCTTTTGAAAAGAGGGAATTGCAGATTGGAGAAAGATGTTACTACAAACATCCTAAGATATGGTCAAAACTATGAAATATATGGTAAATGTGCATACTTAGATGGATATGGGGATGATTGCAGAGATCTGCATCCAAAAATATGTAAAAACCTAAAAGAAGGAAAAGGATGTAAGTTCGACAAAAAATGCAAATATATGCACCCTGTAGCCATGAATCATAATCAAATAAATAACCAACCAAGTAATAAAATCCAAAATAAGAAAGAAACAAATAAAGAGAGAAATCAAGAATATCAGGTAAAAGAGAAAAGCAAACCACCAATGAGATAGCAGAGGTGTCAGCAAAAAATTTCAAAGCATCAGCTCCGAAATTCTACTCAAGAGATAATAACTGTATTTATTATGCAAGAGGATATTGCAGAAACGGAGAAAAATTGCAGATTCAGACACAAAATGAATAATTATGATGAAGGAAGATCAAATATTATGGAAAAGTTGGATTTTTTAATGTCAGAATTTCTGGAAATGAAAAAAAGAACAACATACCAGAACAGGAAAGAGACATGGGAAAATCCTTATTTCTACCATTATTAAATGAAGGAGAAAACACGCAAACCATCATAGTGATGAATGCGCAGGGTTTAGTTACGAGTAACTCAAAAAGAAAAATAGAGTACTTAGAAGAACTAACCCAAAATGAAAAGAAAATAGATATAATGAATATAAGTGAAACCTGGTATTCCCAAGAGACTGGGAATGATGATCAAATAAAAGGGTTCCAAACTTATAGATCAGATAGAAAAAATAGGAATCAAGGGGGAACCGCAATATATGGGAAAGACAAAAAACAAGGAAAAATATATGAGAAATATAGTAACTCAGAATGTGAACTAATAGCGGTAGAATTTGAATCTGAAAAATTGATGAACATAGTAATATATAGACCTCCTAATACTAAAGAGTTTGACTTAATAATTGAAAAATTGGATGATATATGTAGAAATCACAAGGACTGGACTATTCTCCTATCTGGTGACTTCAACTTTCCTTTAGTAGAATGGAAAGAACGAATAGGAGATTGTGGTTGTACTTATACATATAAAAAAGAGAGTAATAGTAGTGCAGAAGATAAGAGGCAATTTGAAAAGCTATTAGATATGCTACTAGAATACAACATTCAACAAATAAATCACCTGCCAACAAGAAAGGAAAATACTTTAGACCTAGTATTTGTGAACGAGATGAATTATGTTAAAGAAATAATAGTTTATAATGCGAGTATTTCAGACCATAATGTCATAGAATTAACAGTTCATTCCAGAGCAAGTGAAAATAGAGATAAGCAAGAAATGAAAAAGTGGGAAGGATATGGGAAATACAACTTCTACAGTAAAATAAATAAAATAAAATGGTCAGAAATTAATGAAGAATTAAACAAAGATTGGGATAACATTTTCGTAAGTGACGACATAAGGGTAAATACGGAGATATTATATAAAATATTGGAGAAAATAGTGGAAAAATATATACCGAAGAAGAAAAGTAAACATCATTCATGCATACCAAGAGACAGAAGGATCTTGTTCCAGAAAATCAGAAAGTGGAAAAAAGGTCTTGCAAAAGAAAAAAATGCATGGAAAGTTATAGAACTAAAAAGTAAGATAGAAAATGCAGAACAAAAGATTATACAATCAAAAGAAAATGAAAAACGGGACTTGGAAGAAAAAACCCTATTAAATATCAAGCAAAACCCCAAACTATTATACTCATATGCGAAGAAGATGAATAAAAGAAGAATAGAATTGAAGGGAGATTAACGAATGAAAAAAAGGAAATTTGCAACATACTGGCAGAACGATATAAGAGAGAATTCACCCCTAGAATAGATAATGAAGATAATGATATAGAAGTAAGGGAAGAAAACAGTGAATATTTAGCTGACATAGAAATTAATGAAGCTGATATTGTGCAGGCAATTAATGAAATTAAAAATGGAGCCGCTGCAGGGCCGGATGGAGTCCCTGCTATTTTGTTAAAGAAAGTAGTTCATTATATCGCAAAGCCACTTGCAATATTATTAAGACAAAGTGTAGATACAGGCAAGATTTATGATGAGCACAAATTAGCATATATCACCCCTACTTTCAAAAGTGGATCAAGACTAGAGGCAAGTAATTATAGGCCTGTGAGTCTAACATCACATATTATGAAAGTGTATGAAAGGGTAATGAAGAAAAATATTATGAAACATTTAATAAAAAATAATTTGTTTAATATAGGACAACACGGTTTCGTACCCGGAAAAAGTACACAAACCCAACTGTTAGTCCACCGTGAGAACATATTCAAAAATATGAAAAGCGGAAATGAAACAAGATGTGGTTTATCTAGACTTTGCAAAGCTTTTGACAAAGTAGACCATAATATATTAGCAAAGAAAATTAGAAAACACAATATCGTAGATAAAGTAGGAAGATGGTTAAAAGAATTTTTACACAACAGAAAACAGATAGTTATTGCAAACGATGAGAAATCGGATGAAACCAAGGTAATATCCGGTGTGCCACAAGGTACGGTGCTAGCTGCAATATTGTTTGTTATTATGATTGAAGACATAGACAGTAATGTTAAGGATTCGGTAGTGAGTAGTTTCGCTGATGACACAAGAATAAGTAGAGAAATTACTTGTGATGAGATAGGAACGCTCTACAAAGAGACCTTAACAAAGTATATGATTGGGCAGAGGTAAATAGGATGGTATTTAACTCTGATAAATTTGAATCAATAAATTATGGAGACAGAGAAGGAAAGCTATATGCATATAGGGGACCTAATAATGAGACAATCACAAATAAGGAAGCAGTTAAAGACCTTGGTGTGATGATGAATAGGAACATGTTATGCAATGATCAAATAGCCATTCTGTTGGCAAAATGTAAAGCAAAAAGGGGAATGTTGTTACGGCACTTCAAAACAAGAAAAGCTGAACACATGATTATGCTTTATAAAACATATGTTCGTAGTCCACTTGAATATTGCAATATGATATGGTACCCACACTATCAAAAGGATATTGCACAAATAGAGAGTGTACAAAGGTCCTTTACAGCTAGAATAGAAGAAGTTAAGGACCTAGACTACTGGGAAAGACTACAATCCTTAAAATTATATAGTCTAGAAAGGAGAAGAGAACGCTACATGATAATTCAGGCATGGAAACAGATAGAAGGAATAACAGAAAATATCATGGAACTAAAAATATCAGAAAGAGCAAGCAGAGGTAGATTAATCGTGCCCCTAAAATAACTATACCGAAGGAAAAATAGGAAAGCACACAGGACATTAATCCACTACGCACCAGTCACGATAAGCAGCGTCTATTCAATGCGTTGCCAGCTCATCTGAGGAATATATCAGGAGTGAGCGTAGATGTGTTTAAGAATAAGCTCGACAAATATCTAAACTGCATCTCAGACCATCCAAGATTGGAAGATGCAAAATATACCGGAAGATGTACTAGCAACTCTCTGGTAGACATTAGAGGCGCCTCACACTGAGGGACCTGGGGCAACCCGAACGAACTGTAAGGTCTGTAAGGTAAGGTCTCTCTCTCTCTCTCTCTCTATATATATATATACGTATATATATATATATATATATATATATATATATATATATATATATATATATATATATATATCTATCTATATATATATATCTATATATTAGATATAGATATATATATATATATATATATATATATATATATATATATATATATATATATATATATATATATATCTATATCTATTATATATATATTTTATCTATATATATCTATATATATATATCTATCTATATATATCTATATTCTAGATAGATATATTGTTACGTATATAGGGCCTTGAGAGAAGCTAGATACGTAAACGGAAATAATTGAGGGATTTCAAGAGGGAATTGCTTGAACTTACCGTAAACTGATAGTTATTGATTTGTTCTTTTTCTTTAGAGGAAGGTCGCCAGAAAACTCAGCTCGTTACTTTAAAAACTATTTATTTACAAAAAGGCCCGTGCTGGCCTGGAGAAAAGTTAAATGATATTGGCCCCCACGTTGGGGCTTATAATCTCATTCAATTCAAGCTGATTTTCATTCACTTGGGTTAATGCACACTTGCGGCAGAGAGACGGCACGTGACTCATGGAATCTGGAAAAGAATCCCAGATTAAACGAGATAAAAGGAAAAATGACTTCTTGCTTTGATTAAGGCTGATTAATTCTCTAACATTGGGGAAGGTAAACTCGAATGGTTCACTGAGGTATGCACGAAAACTTGGTCTTTAACAAGTCACAAAGGGGAGCACGTTGGGCCCGATGAGGACAAAGGGCTTCTGATGTAGAAGGGTAAAAATGAGAATTGAAAATGAATTTAGCAAGAGTCGTATGGTAGTAAAAGGTGCTGGGTTGAAGTTTACACTTTCAGACGTACCTTTATGCAATATTCTGTGTATCCTTGTAGAAGAATGCGGCCTGACCTCTGTTCAGGTCTGGGGTTCGTGTCCACCAGTACGTCGTGGGTAGGCCTAATTTTGGGAGGCTGGCAATTTGACCTCTGTCCGAGATCACGTCTCGCAGCCGACTGAGAGCGATACTGCTCGTTTTCGAATCACGGGGCTTCCAAAAACCGCCTCGAGCATTGCCTGAAAGGTGGTAAACACAACGCCAGCAAATTGGGAAGGAAAATAGGTCTTATTGTAGAAGTCCCTAAAATCCATCTCGAAGCCTAGCAACTCTTGTGACCTGCCTCTCTTACCCTAAGCTTCCGTCAGACCGGAAATATCATTCCTACGACATACCCACTCTCCCAACAACAGTAGCTTCAGGAGACGGCATGGCTGCTACTTTTATAATTAAATATAACTAAAACTCTGCTGGGAAGGCGAGGCGTTCTATAGACGTAGCAGCTCCCCCTGTTAAGAAGGCATTCACTCCCTTTCGGGCGTGAAGGTCTTGGCTTAAATAAGTTGATCGCCTCGACAACCCAGTTCTCCTACTCTAACTTGAAGTTTTTTGAGCAGCGATACGGCTGACTACAATGGCCTACCTAACTTATAGGCAAAGATGCTAAGTGTACTAACTTAATGTAGTGATGTAATCTAGCCTAAGTAATAACTACGGGTTGTCTGTGACGACAGTCTACTCTACCCCTAGATAAGGTTACTTGAAAATTCTACTTGCTACTAACCTAATGCCCTGGTACTAAATCATTAGCCTAACCTACTCAATACACAGTTAAATGAAGACGCAATCATTCCAGAGTGTGGTACGCACAGCAGTAGTTCAGCGACGGAATTGTTAGAATACATAATGAGAGGTAATGATGCGTGGGGATGATGAGTTGTTAGTTGACCAGGAGGGAAATGCAATGAGGTAATTATATTTAAATGAGGGTTAGTATTACAATGGCTAGGGGTTAGAGGGTTAGTGCTACTGGCAGGGATCGGGCTGGCTACCTTCTCTGGGTAGGTGCCAGGATCACTCTGCAATTGAATGCGACACTGTACCTCGGGCACAGGTGTCAAGGAGAGCATGTGGCTCTTTTGTTAGTATGTTAATGACGTCCCTTCTTCTTCTTCTTCTTATTCCTCCAGGACCTGGCTATACCAGTCCTTGGAGTAGACGGAGGCACCGACTCTGGGGAAAGGCCAGAAACGCCGGCAGGAGCAGAGGCAGCGGTAGCCTGAAGGATTTCAGGAGAACACCCTACTTCGGTCTCTGCAGCAACCGTCGTAGAGGTGGAACCTACTGCAGGGGAGGCCCTCACTCCGGCTGCTGCGACAACCGTCGTGAGGGGAAAACTCCAGGCTGACTCCTGGTCGGGCAGTTCCTGGTTTTCCAGAGGAGGTACAAAGGTAAGGTCTGCCGGAGGTTCATCCTCGGGCGACAGAGGTAAGGATGAAGAAGGAGGAACTAGTGATTGGCCATGGGCCGCGGTAAGCTCCATGCCTGTTGGAGGATCTCCTGTAGGAGGATCCTTGGGTAGGTTAGGCGCCGGCACTAGCTCGGGGCCAGGCGCAGAAGTCAAGTTCTGTGGTGGCTCTACGTCCAGGCTGGACGGAGCTTGGCACTGCTCAGTGCTGCCAAGTGGCACTGGCAGAGAGTTGAGGTCGACTGGACCTGTGACGGGTACCGGAGGTGCAATACCTCTCAGCGTGCCCTTGGAAATGGGAGACAGAGGCTCCTGTCTCTTGTTGAAGGCTAGGCCTTGTGGAAAATGGACAGTGTCCGCTGCTGGTAGTTTGCTAGGGCACCTAGGCCAATTAGTAGAGTGCCCTATTACGTTACAGGTTTTGCAACGGAACTGTGAATGGTCAATCTCCCTCCTTGGTAACGGTGGAGACTGTTGGTGGATGTACTTCCTAGAGGAAGTAGAATTTCGGTGACTCCTTGCTTTGGAGTGAATTGACATGGGGTTAGGACCCCTAGGCTTTTTGAATTGTGAGGGAGACTTCATGTCTTGCCCTAGGAGGATGTCATAACCTCCTGGGATGTAGCTTGCAACTGCAAGAGTACATTCTTTGGAGAAGTGAGGTCTGGTGACCCTCAATTGGACGGTCGGAAGGATCAGTTTAATGTGATTGATACCTTCAATGGTGATCAATCGACGTCTATCAATGTTAGCCCCTCGGGGAATTCTGTCTTCCCGTATCAGGGAGACTTGAGCGCCAGAGTCGTCGTAGGCTCTGACGTGGCTTGGCTGATAATGACTTTGGAGGGGTGCGACGGTTATAGGGCCCTTAGCTAGGGGTCCTAGAGAAGAAGGATTAGTAATGGCCATTGCGATGGCAGGAATATGGTGGTTTGCGCACCCTCCATAGTTGGCAGACATGTGACCTTTGCGGCCACAGTCTCGGCAGAACGTGTTCCAGAACCTCTTCCGTGGCACTGGATGATAAGGCCGAGATGGCCCCACAGGTTGCGAATCTGCGGAGTCACCAAGGCTGGCAGTGTGCTCTGGCACAGGTGAAGAGTCCTCTCTGGCAGTGATGTGACGTGGGGAGGTTAAGGGAACCTCCGTTGAATCACCCTCGAAGCATTTCGGGGTTAACTGGTGGGCTTACCTCTTCCAAAAGGGAGGAGGTAGGCGGTAAAAAGGTAAAAGGCTGGCAGGATGCGGCAGGAATTTCTATCTCCGGCACTGGATCAGGACCAGGCTCACAAATAGAAAGGATGTCAGGCTGACCAGAGACGGCGGGACTAAGAGAGACAGGGGGTGTCAGGCTGGAAGCTGGCAGAGTGGCTTGAGCTAGGATACTCTCCTTACGGGCCTTCTCCCGCTTGATGTCGAGTTCCTTCTCCTTGAGAGCGAGCTCATGCTTTCGCTCCTCTTCCCTTGCCTTCCTTTCTGCTTCTCTGGCTTGTCTCTGGTTTTCTCTTACTTTCTTTTCTTGCAGGCGTGCGGCAGCCTGCTGCGTCTTTATCCACTGGTCAAGTGCTGGTCCAGTGTAACCAGCCTCCTTGCCCAGAGTTATGAGGGCTCCGAGCTTCTCTAGCTCTCTGGCAAAGAAGTCACGGGAAGCAGGGGAAGACATTTCCCTTAGGCTACAGTAGAGGCTCGGAAGAAAATGAAAATAATGGCCAGGAAAGGGTACTGAATGGAATAGGAGTGCCTACTGTGGAAAGTGGCACTCACTTGGAAATGGGTTCTGCAATGTGGTAATGAAAAAGTGAAAAGACTGGGTGCTCGGTGGCACTTTGTGAATGGCACCTTCTGCTGAGGTGAAAAAATCGATGGAGTGTACGGCGTACGTCACACTTAAGGGCGTTCCTAAGTTGGGAGACGCTGGAATGGGTTACCTGTAGGTCCAATACAGGTGCACGGCACTTATGAGGAGGCGTTCCTTGGTTCAGTGATCCAAAATGGTGGATACTCTATAATGAATGAGCGTTCCGTAGGACGGACACGCAGGTATAGGGCTACCTGTACGTCTGTACAGGTGCGCGGCACTTATGAGGAGGCGTTCCTTGGGTTAGTCCGAAGGATCACTGATCCTCGTACACGGACATTAATGAATTGGGCGTTCCGTAAGGACGGACACGCAGGTTTGTCAGCACTTAGGGCTGGTATTGCGGCGCTTTGGGAGGCGTTCCCTTTGTTGAGTGTTTTCCGAAGATCCATGACCCTTGACATGGACACACTAGTTACTTGGGCGTTCCGTAAGGACGGACACGCAGGTTTAATGGCTACCTGTACGGCCTGTACAGGTGCAATGGCATTTATGGAGGCGTTCCTTGGAGCACTGGTATCGTGCTGGTATGTCCCGTCGGACGACACTAGATGCAGTATACTTAAGTATACCGAAGTGAAAGGGCACTGCTCATGGCAGAGTGTAATGGTGGAGGAGAGAAAGTAAAAGGTGGGAGTACTTCAGCAGCCAGTCGATGAACAGTGTCAAGAATTAGTGGCACTGTAAAATGATAAGACCTGACGTGCACTGGTGGTGGCCAGTCCTAAACTGGTAACGACTTCCCTGTCTGGAAGTAATGAATTTGCGTGGCACACTGTGCGAATTGTGCTTGCGGTATACGCAAGTCTTTTGTGATAAAAAATGAACAAGACCACTCGGGCAACGACAGGTAATGATAATTGAAAATGCTCAGTCCCTCGCTGAAGTACTCGGTAAATGAAATAAATAAATGTTTGCAAACTGCAATGGACACATGCGCGTACGTATCACGCTGTGTAAATGAAAGACACAAGAGACTAAAATAAGGTTAATTCGGCATGCTATAATTAATGGTAAGATGTAGTACTCTTGGCTTCGTGAATACTGTGTTCTGGTTTTCTCTCTCTCTCTCTCTCTCTCTCTCTCGGAGAGGGTGAAAAATGATATATGAATGAACTCCCTTATATTTGAATTGAACTACTAATGTTAGTTTAATATGACGCAACTTGCGTTAAATGATTTACTTACGTTAACGTTTACTGAAAGAATTGCTTTTGATAAAGTTTTATGAAAAATGATAACGCGCTCGTGGTGAACGATTTTTACGTTAATGTTAGCGGCTTGCGCTTATGAAATGATTTGCGTTTCAATATGAATTTTACAAAGACGCGTTTTACGTTAACAATTCTTGTGATTTACTCTACTTGAGATTTACGTTAACTTTATGTAAGATTACTAGGTCCCTGTGAATCAGTGAAATGACGGTAAGGATTTAAAACGATGTTAGCAAACAATTGTGAATGAGGCTACGTTAAATGCGAAGTGAAATGAAATTTTCGCTCAGCGCGCGAGTGAGCGATGCGAGGTGAAACACGTGAAGGAGCTAGGTAGCGCTGCTAGCGCGCAGCATGTCGTTCAAAACAGCTGATTCTCTGTAAATGCGAAGGCAATTTACAACACAAAATTCTACTTTCTTATTCAAGGCGAATTACGTTAATTTCTCTGGCAGAACGATAGATACTAGTACAGACATTGATATTATTTACGTTAAAACTTCGTGACTTACGTTACTTTGCTTAAATTGTTTAGATAATGTTGAAAGAGAAAACAAACATGGCTGCCGCTGTGAATGAGACGAAGGCTGGTTGAGACCGCGCAGGCGCGAGAGAGCGCGAAGCTGAATTAGCCGAGAGGTAAGCGGTTACCAACACTTGGAATGAAAACTAAGTTAAAAATGGATACCCTAACATATCACAGACAAAAGAATTGTACACTTCTTTTGCCGTAACTATTAGTAAAACACTCCTAACTAGCTAGGCTTTCAAACACAGCAATAAACCCTGGCAAAGCACTTCCTAGTTTTGATCTGGTTCTTTCTGGCATCTCTTCTACACACGTGCTCTGTCTCGTCCGACGAGGACAGCACAAAGTAACAGAGAATTCGCGGGGCAAATTGTTTGCTCGCCGCTAAAATAAAGCTCTGGCGCGTTCGCCGTTACAATAATAAGATTTCTACCTACGCTCTTTTAAACACTTCTACAATAAAAATACTTAAACGTACCTTAAGCTAACATAGGTTATAAATAATCATATTAATGAATGGAATACCTTACCGTGAGTCAGTGTGTCTTCTTTCCCTGCAAGTGTGCTTGATTTAAGCTTTGTAAAATAATTTACAGTTTACGTTTTACAACGGATAACGCGATTTACAAGCTTTTTTAAGCAAGCCCGGATTCGATCCTCGGCGAGGTCGACAATGTTACGTATATAGGGCCTTGAGAGAAGCTAGATACGTAAACGGAAATAATTGAGGGATTTCAAGAGGGAATTGCTTGAACTTACCGTAAACTGATAGTTATTAATTTCTTTCTTTAGAGGGAAGGTCGCCAGAAAACTCAGCTCGTTTACTTTAACTATTTATTTACAAAAGGCCCGTGCTGGCCTGGAGAAAAGTTAAATGATATTGGCCCCCACGTTGGGGCTTATAATCTCATTCAATTCAAGCTGATTTTCATTCACTTGGGTTAATGCACACTTGCGGCAGAGAGACGGCACGTGACTCATGGAATCTGGAAAAAAAATCCCAGATTAAACGAGATAAAAGGAAAAATGACTTCTTGCTTTGATTAAGGCTGAT